>NC_058134.1:175281859-175294080 GCF_016433145.1 Gracilinanus agilis
TGTACAAACAAAACTAATCTAACCAAGATTAGAAGTGAAACAACAAACTGGAAAAATAATTTAACACATTTCTCTGATAAACGTCTAATTTCTCAAATTTATAAAATATAAGCCATTCCTCAATTGATAAATGGTCAAAGGATATAAGCAAGTAATTTTCAAATAAAGGAATCAAAGCCATCAATATTCTTATGAAAGATGTTCTAAATCATTCTTGATTAGAGAAATGTACTTTTTAAAAATGTTGAGGTACCACCTCACACCTATCAGATTGGCCAATATGGCAGTAAAGGAAAGTGGTAAATGTTGGAGGGGATGAGGCAAAATGGGGACACTGGTGCATTGTTGGTGGAGTTGTGAACTGATCCAACCATTCTGAAGGACAACTTGAACCTATGCTCAAAGGCCTATAAAACTGTGTATACCCTTTTATCTGGTAATACCACTACTAGGTCTGCATCCGAAAGAGATTTTATTGGGGTTTTGGTTATGTATGAATGTGCTCCAACAATGATGACCAACTTGGAAAAATTTCTTTTGCATGACAATAAAAATAAAATTCTAAATTTAAAAAAATTAACTATTTGACAACAATTAGTATGAAAAGTTTTTCAGAATGTAACTATAGTTCAGCACCTTATACTCTATGCCAAGATTATATCAAAATGGGTAGAAGATTCACACATAAAGGGTCATATTATAAATAAATTATGGGACCACTTAAAATTTTAATTTTAAGATCTATGAATGGATGATGAAGAGATAGAGAATATGATATGATGAAAAATGCATAATTTTGTTATATTAATATTTCACAAAATCATCAGGGAAAACTGCCCTGATATTCTTGAAAAAGAGACTGGAAAATAGGAATTGAAAAAATTCACTGATCATCTCTTAAAAGAGATTCCATAATAAAAATTCGCAATACTGGGATATCCAGATTTCAGAACTCTCAAGGCAAAGAAAAAGTACATCTAATCAGAAGGAAAAACTTCAAATATTAAGAAGTTATAAGCAGGATTTTTTAAAAACAACCTTATTTATTTATGTATTTGTTTGTTTGTTTGTTTATTCATTTGTTTGTTTGTGCATTCATTCATTCATTCATTAATTTACTTATTTTTTGTTTGTTTATTTATTTCTACTTTAGCACAAGTGAACCACCACCACTACTGTTCAATCATATTTCTAATATCTTCTGGGCATGCAGATCACTTAGAGAGAAAGGAGAAAATTACATTTCATAGCCATTCTCACACAGTGAAGATGGCTTAATTTTGCATTTCTAACCCAAGGGATGAAATACTCCTCTTAGAAAAATAAGAAGGGGCATTTGGAATTTGTTTTTTTCAGGGATTTATCATAAGTTCTGGTCCATTTTAAGCACTTAATAAATGTCTTTTTAATTCATTAATTATCACATTGGATTTGGAGTCACAACACCAAGGTTCTACTCCTAATTCTGCCATTAGCTGCTTCTGGGACTCTTAAAAGAGTCACTCTTCTCCCTAGGCCTAATTTCCTAATGTGTGAATTAGAGAGTAGAGTAGAGGGTTTTGATGAGATAAGTGTTAAAATCCCTGTAGCTCTTAATATTCTGTGCTTCCAGAAATGTGCTTTGATAACTTTTTTTGTTCAAATATTGTGCTTAAACTTCCTTCACAGCTCCCTGATAAAGATCCATCCTGAATCTACCCTATCCACAGAAACAAATTGAAAACTTGAAAACTCTAACTTTCTCTCTCTCTCTCTCTCTCTCTCTCTCTCTCTCTCTCTCTCTCTCTATCTCTCTCTCTCTCTTTCTCTCTTTCTCTCTCTCTCTTGTCTCCTGTCTCCTTACCTTGGCTCAGTGTGTCTCCCTGATTTAAATGTGTTTCTTGTATCTACTCTGTAATCTTTTTCCTTTCTATGGGTGTGTTAATCCCACTCACATTCACAACTAAGATAACTAACTGTATGTTTTCCTCTTTATTATTTTCTTCTCTCTTTTCTTTTAGCCTTTTCCTGTTCACAAATATTTTGTTTCTGAACACTGCCTCCCCTGATCCTTTTTTGTCTGCTCCACAAGTTGGATGACACTTCCCCTCTTTTCCCCTTATTAATTTTTTATATCAACCCATGCTCTTCAACACCCTTTCTTCCTTCCTTATATGTATATACCTTCTCTTGCCCTAATAGTGATTAAGTTCTTAAGTTCCTTATGTACCTTGAATATTTTGATGAGTACTTCAAGGGCCTCAAATATTTCAAGTATCATAAATATCTTAAATATGTTATCACAACACACTGTAGCAATACAATCTGTTTAACCTTATCAAATTTTTTTTTTCATTTTTACTTTTCTATTCACCTTTTTATGCTTCCCTTGAGTATTGAATTTGATCATCAAATTATCTTTTCAACTCTGGTCTTTTTGTCATGAATGACTGAAAGTCCTTTATTTCATTAAATATCCTTTTTTCCTTTGGACAGTAATGCTCAGTTTCATTGGGTAGATGATTATTCTAGTCCTAAATCCATTACCTTTTGGAAATAATTCAAGTAAAGTTTAAAAAAAAACAAAATGCAGTTATCAATAATGATCTCAAAAAACCAAAAGTAAAAACTGATCTAGTTAAAAGATAAGGAGGGAAATTAAATCTTAATAAGTTGTACCATAGAAAATGAAGCAATATCAACAATATCAATACTATAAATATATATACACATACATACACACAGACACTAATTATTAAAATTCCTAAAGGAGTAGTTACATAAGAGATGGAAAGAGAGAGAGAGAGAGAGAGAGAGAGAGAGAGAGAGAGAGAGAGAGAGGAAAACCCAGGGCCTGATGGGGGATGTGAGATCTCCATTTAATGTGACAAAGAGAAAGGCTTTTATAGAAACTAGCATATAAGCATTATTTCATTTAAGAGGCATAAACTTTCCCACAGAATATTGTTTATGAAAAGACATTTATAGGGCACTTATACAAACCCAAGCATTTGAGGAGTATTGATAATAACTTAGGGTATATAGTAATCACAGGAAAAGAGAGTCTGGGTCATTTTCTCTTGACATTACAAAAGCTTCTTTGGTCATCAAAATAATGAAAAACTGAAGTATGATTATGAAGGAAGCTTGTCAGAGATTTTTTATCTGAGTTTCAACTTAGACAAAGCTTTCAAGCTGCCTTATTTAGATCTGACCTTGCCACAAAATTCCAGGCAAACTCAAAAGCATATCTTTTGTGGCTGATTTTCCTTAGTGGACCTAATTTGTCCTAGGTTCCTCTATAAGAAATAGACAGTAATATTTTCCTAGTTCCTCTCTCAGAACTAGATAAATCTAACAAAAAAATGAATAAGAAAGAACTTATGGAAGTAAATAGAATTTTAGAAAAGTTTGGTATGATACATTTAGGCAGCACGAAGAAGTCTATTGCTTTATACATCAATGTTATTATAGCTTATTTCCACCACATTTTTACAAAAAAAGATATAACTTATTAGATTTATGATTAGAAAAGGAATTGAAATGGTAACGACATTCTCTATGTAACACAGTAACAGCAACATTGGCAATGACAGAAATGGCAGCCACCACAGTGTCAAGCACACAGCCACAGAAGTAGGAGCAGCAGATCATGTTTAGATAAAAAAGTAAGAAAGACTTAAAGCCTACCCAACCCCCTCAAAATGACAAAAAAAAAAGAGAGAAAAAACTCAAATTTCAGAATGGAATGACAGAACCAATAGAAAAAGGGGTGAAGAAGCACATTGGAACAGAACAACATCTAGAGACTACAAAGAGGGCTCATTTCACTGCGTTACAAGGAGAAACACTGAACAAACCTCAGTAACCCTCCAGCACAATAGAGCACAAGCAACAGGACAGAACAATGACTTAGTTTAGCCTTGACAGAGTAAAAGCAAAACCAAACACAATACAGAAGAAGCAGCAAAGAAAGGAAAACTGCCCAGAATAATCTAACCAGAACAGAGGCTACATATAACCCTGTGTAGGCAGTAGGAGGAGAAACTCATCTCAACAAAATCCCATATCTGTAGGATTGGGTAGACCCCAACTCAAACCAGCTGAATTGATCCATTGCAAATTTCCACTCAGCAAGGAAACCAAGCCACCTCTTCAGAATGCTCAGTGTGAGACTGAGACAGCTGAGATGACACAAGGTTCAGTACTAACATGAGGCAGTACCCGAACAAATGGATGTAAGCTTTAGCATTTAGACAAAATAAAGGTGGGGAAATAACCCCAAAATGAACAAACAAAAGAGAAAAAGCTTGACACTAGAAAACTATCTCAACAAGAGATGACCAAAATACAAGCTCAGATGATAGCAGTGCAAAAATGAAAATATTTGAAACCTCAAAGGAAAATATGATAGAGTGCCAAGCCCAAAATGAACACCTGGAAAAGCTCCAAGAAGGACAGAAAAACAAAAATATAAAACTTCAAAGAAAATTTCATATGCTAGACCTCTGGAAACATTTGAGTGGGAATATGAAATATGATTTTTCACAGCAGTACATGGCACCTTCACAAAAGTTAACCATATAATATGATACAAAAATTCACAAACATAAAGAAAAAGCAAAATATTAAGTGCATCCTTTTCAAAACCTAGTGAATTAAAAATTACATTAAAATGGCTATAGAAAGAAAGACTAAAACTTAAATGTAAAATAAGCTATTAAATAATGATTGTTTCAAAGATAAAATTGTAGAGAGGATCAGAAATTTAAGGAGGATAAAAACAAGGAAACAATATACCTAAATTTATGGGATACAACCAAGCAATACTTAGGGGAAATTTTATATCTCTAAATACTCACATTAATAAATTGAAAAAGAAAATTTTGGTCAGGCAATTAAAATAACTAGAAAAATAATAAATGTAAAATCACAACTGAACACCAATTTAGAAATGCTGAAAATAAAAGTAAAGATGAATAAAAGTTAATAGGAAAAAATCACTGGAGTAATAAATAAGACAAGAGGATGATTATATGAAAAAAGCAATGAAATAAATAAACCAGTGGTTAATTTGATTTTAAAAAGAAAGAAGAAAACAAAATTGCCAGTATTGAAAAGTATGTTATTGGAAATTTTGGGGTGCTTGAACATCATTTACCATGAACCCACTGGCTTCCTCTTGTAACATGATGACATAAACAGTTATGTGATGATGTAGACATGAGGATACAATTGAGTGGCTGGTGTTCTTCTTCCTCTTTGCATTCTATCCAGTATGGTGGAGGCAGGTATGTGGCTTCATTTTCTATTGGCTACTAATAAATCTTTAAAAATCCATAATAATTTTAAAGTTATTAGTTTTATATTAATTTTATTTCCTACATTTTTGGCAACCAGACGTACTTGGAAAAAGAACTCTTAATTTTTTGATAGTTTATGTAAGATAAATTCCTTGCCATGGCTTTTCACCCTCCCCCCACCCTAAGGAATCTAAGAGAACTCCCAAATCTCTGCACAACTATTGCCATGCTGCTGCTGATACTTCCAGGTGCCTATTCCTGCCTGCTGTTCATGATCTTCTTGGCCTCCCATGTTGGTCCCCCTTGCCTGCCCCTGCCTGTGAACTAAGATGCTGTTGATCTTCTTGGCTGCCATGAGCTGTACCCACTCAGCCTCCAGCCTGCCTCCAGCCAGCTGACCAGCCCTCCCACTTTCACTGATGCTTCATTCGCTCCTGCCAAGCCTGCAGCCCCTGCCTCAGAGATCAGACCCACTATTATGAGCCAGCCAATCCAAACTGCTTTTTTTCCAATGGATAGGTGAGAATCCAATTCACCACCCACACACACTTTTCTAGACACTTTTCTAGCCTTCCACCTCATAAAGGTTTTTGAGCCTGCCTCTTTTTCAGTCTTTGCTCCAGTTAGGCTTCCATGCTCTGCAGGTGGAGGAGGGGACCGAAATAGCAAGTGGGCCCTATCATTTTTCCCCAAAGGGGGAGGGGAAAGAAAGGTTACTCTTCAAACAAGAAGTAGAATGGCAAGAATGTCCCACATTGTCTATTTCAAACAGATCTGAGTTGTGATCTGTTTTTTTTCTTCCTACCATTCCTTGTGATTATCCTGACTAATCTTAAGATTAAGGGGAGAAATCCATCTCCTCACATTTTGGCATTTTTGTCTGCCCAATTTCTCAACCATACCCATTATGAAGGTCATCCACACTATGCTCAGTGAAAAATTCTACCTCACTATGAGAGATACCAGAGGTCAGATACAAGGAACTTGAATGGGTAGAAAAGAGAAATAATATTTCCCTATCCCTTCTAAAGCTTCAGTTTAAGCTACCTGAAAAAAGGTATTGATGCAACTGACTTATTTCCTTGAATAAACTATGTAAGAAAAGATTTTATCCCAGATAAGTTTCTAATCTCTTTTGTTTAAACAAAGAAGCAATGCCCCAAGCCTAATCTGTGCTGCCATTATTCACCACTACTCCCTCCAATTTAATTTTATTTCCTTTATACAACAGGGTAGAATCAGGTCTTATGTAGTATAACCAAAATGAATAAACCTTTTTAAAGATAGGAACATTTTCTTAACAATTAGAGCTTTTCAAATATGGTATAAGCCTAAGGGAAGGATATGTATAGACATCTCATTGAAGATCTTCACAAAAATTCTATTTTCAAGGGCATTACTTTTTATATTTGCTTTGGAACACAATTGAGGTCCTCATATTAAAACCAAACAATAAAAAAAATCTAGACTTCTGTGATTTCTCATGGAGCTTCATATAATCTTTGTAAAGCTTCTATTTCCTTTCTTTGTTTTCCTTTTCTTAAATTTTCATATCTTCATAATTTCATTTTATCCAGAAAAACAATTTAGGCTTCATAAGGTATACCTTTTCCTGAACTATTTGGAATATATTCCTCATAATATAGGTTGCATTTCAGATTGTACTTATCTTCCTACATTCCTACATTATTTCTATCATTTCATTGATAAAAATCAAGTTCAGAATAATTGTTACCATAATCATTCTCTTCACATTTGATGAAAGAAATCATTATTTCATTAAGCAAAACCAAAAATAGGTATTAGCTTATCATTTTGGAAAGATGCTGCATAATTCTAATTTCCTAAAATAATTGTACTTTATTTTTCCTTTTCCAGATCTATAGGCTATGTAAAAGAGAACAGTTTGGCATTTATTTATAGCAAAGCAATTATGCTTTGTTTTTTCTCATTTTTATGCCTTTTCTCATTGCTATTACCTCAACCTGGAATGCAATCTCTGTTATCCAAAGTTACCCAACTTTCAAGTCTATCTCATATTGAAATTCCTTAACTCCCTCTCTCCTTCCTCAATCTTTCTCGTTTGATCTATAAAAATAGTATTCTTTGTCTGTACCAGCATCTGTCCCTTATATACATTCAGCCTTGCATTTTACACACACACACACACACACACACACACACACACACACACATGCATCCCACATATGTGAGATATCTATCTATCTATCTATCTATAAATCAATAATGGTAGACTGTCTTATGATCTCTCCTAATCTGTAAGGACCCTATTTTGTAAAGACAGGTATCTCATCAGATTTAAGTTTGTGTTCCAGACAAAACTTAGTATGATATTATGTTGTTAATGAGGATTTAATTAATGTGTTGATTGTCATTGAGTAGTTCTGTTTTTTAATAACCCAAAATAAGAATTAAATTCCTTTCCAACTTGAAAAAATTGTCAGTATACTTAGCTTCAAAATACCAATGAAAATCTTACTCTTGAAGCTGTTGGCAGAAAAGGAAAAGCATATTACCCTCTATGTAATCACTGCCCCTCTCCCTTTTATATCTTTTTTTTTCTCTAGTTTTTTTATATCCTTTTTTGTTGTATAAGGTCACTAGGAGAACAACTGTAAGAGTGGCATACAAAATCTTTATGAACTGGTATGGAGGAATAGAGAAATAGTGTGTATGTCAATGTAAAATATTTTCATTTTTATTAAAATCTATATATCTTAACATACATTAGTGGGCAAGATTTAAAATTAAAATTAGCAGCACAAACATTGAAGTAATTAAATTCACAAAAATACTATGAGCACTCTCATTCTAAGTGCAATCTTTTTTTTTTCTGTCACTCATCTCCCTTGCCTTCACACATGAACAGATCTTTTTTATTATGCTCCATAGGAATATTCTCTTTCCAAAGTGGAGAGTCCATTGTCATTCACTAATAGATCAAGCTCTAATGTGCAGATATTGTTCAGTCATATAGGAATATTTTATTTCACACTCAAACATGAGCTTTGCAAAACAATGGAAATAATCTTCATGAGCTTAAAGCAAGAACCAATTATTATGGCAAGGTAGTGTTTGTCTTACCATACATATTTCTATTCCTATATATTATTTATTGAAGAACTCTATGATGCTGAAAAATAATCTACATTTTAATATTTGCAGTTTGCAGTGGATGTCAAAGAAAAAAAGAGTGAACAGAAAAAAACCTTTCAAGATTTGCCTTTGTACTGTTTGAAATCTAATTCTAATTGTTAACATATCTTGTAATCTAATAGCATCATCATGTGAAAAAAATGTTTGTTTTACCTTGGTGAGTTGTTTTTAAAAAAATAGTATTATCATTGAGTGGGACTTCTTGACCTCCAATATCTAAGCTATAAACTATTCTAATTGAGTCTATCACCATCAAATTGCTTATATCCATCCCTTTCTCTATGCCACTACAATCAACCTAGTTCAGTCCTTTGTCATTCTGTTAAAATTCTTCTGATACATATTGTCATCTTCACTTTCCTTGACATTCAATTTACATCTCTGTTTGACTAAGCTGCCTTGTGAAAATATCTGGTCATGTCCTTTTGCTCAAAAATCAAAAATATTTTCCCACTGCCAACTCAGTAAAGCACTTACACACACACACACACACACTCACACACACACTCACAACTTTGCCTTCTATTTAGGTCTTCCAATTTTATATTATTCTTCTCCTTGTCCTTCTAGTAGAAAAGCAGTGAGAGAGTATAAAAAGAAAAGATCTCCAAAGAATAGGCAATTATTATAGGAGAGATTGTCCCAGATCACGAATAATAAATGAATTGCAAATCAGAGCACCTCTGAAGTGAAAACCTGAAATTCAGACGTTTTGCAAATATACCAAAAGGTGCGAATAATCTAGATGGAGGGACTATGGAAAATAAGAATATTAATGATGCATTGGAAGCACTTTGCTTTGGACTACCTGCACTAGAAAGCAATAGAAAATTGTGATTATAGGTAGAAGGCCATAATAATAGATTACTGGAAGTAACCCAGCCGAACTCTAAATATTCCCCTGAAAGAACTATCAAAAGAATCCTCAAATCAAAATTTTAATTTTTTCAGAATCGCTGAGAGGTCAGAGTGAAATCTTTTTTTGCAAGAGACAACTTAAGAGGTCTATGACACTAAGGTGGGAGTTACCCCAGCGCACAGCAGCAAGAACAATATATTCCAGCAACAGCAATAGGCCTTGAAGGTAGCTAGAAGGACTACAGCAGCAGAAGTAGCTTTGGACACTAATTGCTCAGAGACAGTGAAGGGATCAAATAACTACTCAGAAAGAAAATAGAGAAATATTTGCTGGCAGTAAGTCTACTTGGCACTAATTCGTGACTCTATTCCCCAGATACAGTTTGGGGACATGATTCCAGTGTGGACTGAAGCACTTATGGTCAGTCACAAGAGGCCAGTCATCAGGGACCCTGAGTGCATTTCCTTTATTCAAAAATATCTTATTTTCCCAATTACCTGTAATAACAAATTTCAGCATACATCTTCTGAAATTATAAGATCCAAACTGTCTCCCTCACTCTCTTCCCTCTCCCTTCTTGGAGATGCTAAGCAATATGATCTGTGTTAGACATGAATCATCACAGGAAACACACTTCCATATTGGACATTGTTATAAGATAATACTCATATAAAACCAAAACCCCAAAATAAAATCATAAATTAATTAATGTGAAAAACAGGATACTTTCAACTGTATCTGACTCCAAGAGTTCTTTCCCTGGAAGTAGGTAGCATTCTTTATCCTAACACCTTCAGAATTGTCCTGGATCATTGTATTGCTAAGAGGAGCTTATTCACAGTTAATCAATAGAAAATATTTCTGTTACTATGTACAATGTTCTTCCAGTTCTACATATTTCACTCTGCATCAGTTCATATAAATGCTACTAGATTTTTCTGAAATCATCCTGGTCATCATTTCTTATAGCCCAATAGTATTCCATCACCAACATATACAATTTGTTCAGCCATTCCCTAATGGATGGACATTCCTTCAGGTTCCTACTCTTTTTTTACAACAAAAAGTTACTATAAATATTTTTATACAGGTAGGTCCTTTCCCCTTTTTATTATTTCTTTATTATATAGACTATTACTAGTATTACAGAATCAAAAGTTATGCATAGTTTTATAGTCTTTTAAGCATAGTTCCCAACTGCCCTCCAGAATGGATAGATCAGTTCACAACTTTACCAACAATGCATGAGCATCCCAATTTTGCCACATCCCCTCTCCAACATTTACCATTTCCTTTATTGTTATATTAGCCAATCTGATGAGTGTGAGGTGATATCTCTGAGATACTTAAATTTGCAATTCTTTAATCAAGAGTGATTTAAGACATTTTTATATGGTTATAGATAGGTTGTTTTTTTTTTGCTTAATCTAAAAATTGCTTGTTCATATCCTTTGATCATTTGTTATTTGGGGAATTATTTCTATTATTGTACTTTCAATGTGATTCTCTATAAATTTGGGAAATTAGACCTTTATCAGAGAAAGTTGCTGAAAATTTCCCCCAAGTTTCTTGTTCCCCTTGTAAGCTTGGTTACACTAGTTTCATTTCTACAAAAGCTCTTACATTTAGAATACTCAAAATTATTTATTTTTACATCTTATAATATGTCTGTCTCTTGTTTGGTGATAAATTCTTCCCTTCTTCAGAGTGATAGTAAATGACTCTATGTTTCTCTATATTACTTATGGCATCACTCTTTATATCTAAATCATATACCCATTTTGACTTTACCTTGGTATAGGGTATGAGATATAGATCTATACCTAGTTCATGTCATACTGGTTTCCAGTTATTCCAGTAGTTTTTGTCACATGATAAATTCTTATTGCCATACTGGGGTTATTGGGTTTATCAAACACTAGAATGCTAAAATCATTTCCCCTGTATATTGTGTATCTAGTCTATTTCACTGATCCCCAATTCTATTTTGGATCCAATATACCAAACTGTTTTGATGGTTACTGCTTAATATTGCAGTTTGAGATCTGGTTCTGCTAGGACACCTTCCATCATATTATTTTTTTAATTAATACCCTTGATATTCTTGACCTTTTGCTCTTACAGATGAATTGCTATAACTTTTTCTAGTTTTATAAAATAAATTTTTGGTAGTTTAGTATGACACTGAATAAGTAAATTATTGACTGACAGATGAGCATTTCCTTTCCTTTGGCACCCTCTTTAAAAACTTTGCCCATCACTGGTTTAACCTGATTGGTTCCCTTGATTAAAGAATTTTAAAAGTATATTAAATATATCTAGTATTACTAGAATTTTTTAATCATTTATTAATATTCATTTTTAACATGGTTACATGATTCATGCTCCTACTTTTCCCTTCACCTCCCCCACCCCCCCTACCCATGGCCTATGCACATTTCCACTGGTTTTAACATGTGTCATTGGTCAAGACCCATTACCAAATTGTTGTTAGTTGTATTAGTGTGGTAGTTTCGAGTCAACATCTCCAATCATGTCCACCTCAACCCATGCGTTCAAGCAGTTGTTTTTCTTTTAGGTTTCCTCTCCTGTGGTCCTTCCTCTGAATGCGGCTAGTGTTCTTTACCATAAATCTCTCAGAAATGTCCTGTGTTATTGCATTGCTGCTAGTACAGAAGTCCATTACATTCAATTTTACCATAGTATATCAGTCTCTGTGTACAGTGTTCTTCTGGCTCTGCTCTTTCGCTCTGCATAAATTCCTGGAGTTCTTTCCAGTTCACATGGAATTCCTCCAGTTTATCATTCCTTTGGGCACAATATTATTCCATCATCAGCATATACCACAATTTGTTCAGCCATTCCCTAATTGAAGGACATACCGTCATTTTCCAGTTTTTTGC
>NC_058134.1:175313962-175400556 GCF_016433145.1 Gracilinanus agilis
AGAAAGAAAACTACAGACCAATCTCCCTAATGAACATAGATGCAAAAATCTTAAATAGAATACTAGCAAAGATACTCCAGCAAGTAATCAAGAGGATCATCCACCATGATCAGGTGGGATTTTTACCAGGATTGCAAGGATGGTTCAACATAAGGAAAACCATCCATGTAATTGACCATATTAACAATCTAACAAACATAAATCACATGATTATTTCAATAGATATTGAAAAAGCCTTTGACAAAATACAGCACCCATTAATATTGAAAACACTGGAAAATATAGGAATAGAAGGACCTTTCCTAAAAATAATAAACAGTATATATCTAAAACCATCAACAAGTATCATATGCAATGGGGATAAATTAGCAGCCTTCCCAATAAGATCAGGAGTGAAACAAGGATGCCCATTATCACCTCTATTATTTAACATTGTACTAGAAACACTAGCAGTAGCAATTAGAAAAGAAAAAGAAATTGAAGGTATCAAAAAAAGAAATTGAACAAGCCATCAAAGAACTCCCTAAGAAAAAATTACCAGGGCCTGATGGATTCACAAGTGAATTCTATCAGACATTCAAAGAGCAACTAATCCCAATACTATACAATAACAAAAGATCAAGAATATCAAGAGAAATAATGAAAAAAAATGTGAAGGAATGTGGTGTAGCAGTACCAGATGTTAAACTATACTATAAAGAAGCAGCCACCAAAACTATATGGTACTGGCTAAGAGACAGAAGGGAAGATCAATGGAATAGACTTGGGGTAAGTGACATCAGCAAGACAGTGTATGATAAACACAAAGAGCCCAATTTTTGGGACAAAATCCCACTATTTGACAAAAACTGCTGGGAAATTTGGAAAACAATATAGGAGAGATTAGGTATAGATCAACATCTCACACCCTACACCAAGATAAATTCAGAATGGGTTAATGTCTTGACTGTAAAGAGGGAAACGATAAATAAGTGAACTCAGAATAGTATACTTGTCAGTTCTCTGGGAAAGGAAAAATTTTAAAACCAAGCAAGTGTTAGAGAAAATTACAAAATGTAAAGTAAATGGTTTTGATTATATTAAACTAAAAAGCTTTTGTACAAACAAAAACAATGCAGCCAAAATCAGAAGGGAAACAACAGATTGGGAAAAATCTGTGTAACTAAAAACTCTGACAGGGTCTAATTACTCAAATATAACAAGTAGTTAAATCAATTGTATAAAAAATCAAGCTATTCCCCAATTGATAAATGGACAAGAGACAGGAATAGGCAATTTTCAGATAAAGAATTCAAAAATATCAATAAGCACATGAGAAAGTGTTTTAAATCTCTAATAATTAGAGAAATGCTCATCAAAACAACTCTGAGGTATCACCTCACACCTAGAAGACTGGCTCAAATGAAAGAAGGGGAGAGTAATGATTGCTAGAGGGGATGTGGCAAAATTGGGACATTAATGTATTGCTGGTGGAGTTGTGAACTGATGCAACCATTCTGGATCGCAATTTGGAACTATGCTCAAAGGGCTGTAAAAGAATGCCTGCCTGTTGATCCAGCCATATAATTGTTGGGTTTGTACCCCAAAGAGATCATAGATAAACAGGCTTGTATGAAAATATTTATAGCTGTGTTTTTTGTAGTGGCAAAAACCTGGAAAAGGAGGGTATGTCCTTCAATTGGGAAATGGCTGAACAAATAGTGGTATATGATGGTGATAGAATACTATTGTGCTCAAAGGAATAATAAACTGGTGCAATTTTATTTGAACTGGAAAGACCTCCAGGAACTGATGCAGAGTGAAAGGAACAGAGCCAGAAGAACATTGTACACAGAGACCAATGCACTGTGGGAAAATAGAATGCAATGGACTTCTGTACTAGCAGCAATGAAATGACCCAGGACAATTCTGAGGGATTTATTGAAAAGAACGCTACCCACATTCAGAGGAAGAACTGCAGGAGTGGAAACAGAAGTAAAACAACTGCTTGAACACATGGGTTGAGGCAGACATGATTGGGGATTTTGATTTGGAAACTACCACACCAATGCAATGATCAACAATTTGGAAATGGGTCTTGAACAAGGACACATGTTAAAACCAGTGGAAATGTGTGTTGGCCATGGGTGGGGGGAGGGCGAGGCATGAAGGGAAAAGTAGGAGCATGAATCATGCAACCATGTTAATTTTTCTAAAAAGTTAATATTAATTAATGTTAAAAAATTAACTCAAGTCAAGAGGCTGTTAGTAGCTTTAGTAGCTTTATTATAGCAGGGTAGAGATAGTAAAGAGGGAAATGTAGGAAGATGATATGGGAATTGTCTAGCCTACGAATAATTCTGCTTTGAAGAAATCTAGCTCTCTCCCCAACAAAGTTCCAATTTTTGAAGAGAAGAAGGAGAGCCTCAGCCTCCAAAGTAGAACTCCTCAAACACAGAAGCAGTGCTACACAGAAGAATCCAATGCAGAGACACCAACACAGAGGTTCTCCCTTAGCAGGAGCCACCAGCACAGCAGAAGCAGAAGCATATCCTCAACAAGAGCCACCAGGACAGAAGAAGTAGAAGTCCCAAAATGGTCTTGGCTGGTTTTTATGAGCATTTTTCTCCATGTCATTTCCTCTCTTTTTGGTTCCTCCTTCCTTTCACTGTGAGCTGGTCTATCACATCTCAGGAACCAATAAAAGTCTTTCAATTTGCCTAGCACTGCCCAGGAGTCAGTGTCTATGAGATCCACCTCCCATCCTCTGAGGGTGTGAACTCTTATCAAAAGGATTCACAAGTTCCTGACTGATTAAGTTAAAAGGGTGGAACATTCCAAGTAGGTGATTAAGTTAAGTTAAAAAAATTTCTTTCAATTCTCTTCCTACTGTGCACTTTGCTGCATGGGAACCAGCTATAAACACCTTGGATTCTCATAGGTAAACTTTTGCCTTCTTTTTTCTGAAATCAGACTTGTAATGTCTCTAAACCATTTTCAAATTGTGATGCCTCATGAGTTATTTTATTTTTTCTTTTTATTCTCTTCCCTGTATTTTTCTCTTCCTATTATATAATGTAACTATTTAAGAGGAAAGAATATCTTATATGCCTGTGTGTATTTTTCAGGGCTTATCAGTTTCTGTAACATAATAAGCACTTAATAAATGCTTAATAAATGCTTTGTCCTTCAATCTAAATAGCCAGTTAGCATTCATCTCTATATCTAACTCCCTATCTCTGCATCTATCTATAGTGTGTTGAGAATATAAGGATAAAAATAAAATGGTGCTTACACTGAAGAAATTTCTATTATATTGGTTATTCAGGGTACTATATACCTGGGTGTTAGTGAGCCTACTTAGAGTACCTGAAGAAGAGAGTAGAGAATTTGCTTCTGGAAAAGAATGATGCTGTATATATGGGCCAGTTCTCTGTTTCATGGTATGCATAAGCTTTCTATAACTGGTTCTGTTCTGCTATTTAATGTGGGAAAAGAACAGGATTATTGATTGACTTCTGAGAGAGAACTGATGTGCTTTTTTCACTCTCTGAGAATACCATTATATATATATATATATATATGTGTGTGTGTGTGTGTGTGTGTGTGTGTGTGTGTGTGTGTGTGTGTGTGTGTGTATGTGTGTGTGTGTGTGTGTGTGTATGTTTTAATTTTTTTCCAGATTACATGTCAGTAGAAACCATTTCCCTCACTTCCCTTCCTTCCCCTTTCCCCAAGTTAGCAGTTAATATAATATAGATCAGTGATGGTGAACCTTTTTGAGAAGGAGTGCTAGATTCCACCACCACCACCCCTTAGACCTAGTTCCAAGGGACCCTGCCCTGCCTTACCCCACACAGGGGAGGGAGGAAGCACTCCCATTGGGTTGCTAGGCAGACTGAAGTGAGGTGAGGAATGTCCTCAACAGGAATAGAGAGGGGAAGGGGAGTAGCCCAAGCTCTCTGCTCCCCTCCATTTCTGCTGCTTATGAGCTATCTACCTTATCCCCTATGTGCTCCCATTGGGCTGCAGGGCAGAGATGAGGGTGATGTGAAAAAAATTTTGTCAGGCACAATGGAGAGGGGGAAGTGAATAGCTCTGTCAGAGTCCCTCTGCATTTCTAGTAACAAACTCTGGGGGAGTGGGGAGGTGGGTAGTTGCATGCCTACAGAGAGGACTCTGTATGCCATGTTTGGCACCTATGCCATAGGTTTGGCATCACTGATATAATTTTTACTTGTGTTATTATACTATACATATTTCCATGTTTATCATATTGTGAATGAAGACATATAATATATCTCTTTCACTAGGGAAAATTTCATGGAGGAAATAAAGTGAAGAATGGCATTCAATTTCCATTCAGACTTTGTCAGTTCCTTCTATACCAAAGGATTGTTTTTTCATCTTGAACTTCTTGTAGTTGTCCTATATCCTTGCATTGTTGATTATATTTATGGTATTAACAGTTGAGCATTGTACTTAATTATTGTTACCATGTGCAGTGTTCTGGTTCTATTCATTTCAGTTAACACTACTTAATATAAATCCTAATAGGTTTTTTTGTGATTATTTTGACAGTCATTTCTGTGTTGTCTGTGATAGCATAACTTTTCTGTCTTTTTTTAGATGAAGGAATTCCACTATGACCTTATAAACTTCAAAAAATTAGGAAGTCAAGCCACTAAAAACTAAAATTTATAGTAAGAAAAGTTCCAAAAAGCCTGTTGCACCCAGCATAGGTCAAAGGCAGACATAAAGGAATTGAATCAATTGTTCATTAATTAAGGCAGATTCAAAATGAATTTGGTTCTGCAAATGCTTTGTAGGGCCTATTCTCTCTAGACGCTAAAGTGGTAGAGGGAGAGGTTACTTTTAGTTGTTGGTGGTAGTGGTGTGTCTGTTTGGGAGAAGAGTTTATACATCTGTTCTTTCTATGGCTTCAAAGTAACTTTGTCAAATCTAATTGATGCTAATTGTTTAAATAAAATTGGAGGCAATAATCTTTGGGAATGATAAATTTGGAGAACACACTGCAATGGGGACCCAGATCAATAGCATTAAAGATGGACCACCTCAAATCCTCAAAAGGACCCCTATATAATCTGTAACAAATTCTTGTTTAGGGACCCAAATCATTTGCGAGGGTGTATGTAGGGATTCCAATTTCCAGAGCGTATAAGGGCTCCAGTACAAAAAAAAAATGAGCCATAGGAGTTTTTTAAGCGATAATTTTTTCTTACACTTACAGGCATTATTTGATTTACCTTACAGCATTTGGAGGCACTGTGACATAATGGGGAAAAAGTTGGCAAGACAAATAGAGTTTGCATTCTGCCCTGATATGTACTCTCTGTCTTATCCTGGCTCTGTCATTTAAATTTCTCATTGCTTTGGATGAGTTATATCAGACATGTTAAACTTGAAACCTGAAAAATTCCACACAGTACAACTCAAATGAGATTAGAGTTTGGAAATATTTAACAAAATAAATAAAATACAAGGTGACATCAATGATGTTAATTTGTGATTTTCTAAATCATTATGCTGCTGTAGAGCTGTTTCTATTTGTTTGACATCACTGCTAGAATATTCTGTAAATTGCATAGAAAGTGCTAAGCTGTATTAATAGAGGGAATGTCTTCATCAAAGAGTATCTTATAACAGTCAAATCACATATATTATTTTCAACAGAAATATATCCCACATTTTAAGTCCTATTCTCTGACATCTTTTTATTTTGGTCAGTACATATTTATTTGATATTTCATTCACTGAAACTTGTGAGGTAGATATTACAAGTATTTTCCCATTTTGTAATCAAGAGATCTTAGGTACAGAAAGCTAAAACTTCCCTCGCTTAATAAGTAGTGGTAGAGATGGGGAACTCAAGCCCTTTAGTTGGAGGGATTTTCCCCCCAGTACTCTATATTGACACTCCTTGATATTTCTGCTTCTTCTGAAGCATAGTTTATTCTTTTAATTTAATTTTATGCTGTATTATAACATTTAATTCAGATTTATTCTATCTCCTCACTTCAAATGCAAATTCGTGGTGTTAACAAGCCACATCTGAACTTATATTTTCTATATTCCCTAGCACAGGGATAAGCATGTATTATGTGTGCAATAAACAATTTTAGAATGAAGTAAATTCGAAAACATAGTTAGGTATTTCTTCGTTGGCCACACATCAATTTTTTGTGATTGATCTCTGGTAAACAGGCAAATAGCTATCATCAAGATTCACTGAATTTCTCATACATATTCTACATAAGCAACTGAATTTGCTCTTGAGGTGAAGGATCAGTGGAAATACTATTACATATATTCCTAAACTACAAAGAAACTTAATCTGATAACTCTCAATAATTGTTCCACCTCCACCCTACTTTAATTTTACACATTTTCTTTTTGTTTTTCTAAAGCACTATATTTTTCTATAAGCATTATATATAATTTAATAGCTTTTATTTTTTCAGTAATAGTAGCTCAAGCAACCCACATTTTATTATAATTCTTTTAGTTACTAAAAATACTAACTTTGTTGTTCCTTTAAGATTTGTGAGAAATAAACACATTCACATCTCTCTGGATTTTTATTTCCACTTAAAAGTCATTAATAGTTCTATGTTTTCACTCATTAATATTGATTATAGTTTTCTGATTGAACAATTTTCATGCAGAAGCTTTCTTTTAAAAGGTACATATAGTTGCTTTTTCTTTGCTTTCTCACATCTTCACTAGAAATCCCTCCACCATGTCTCATTTAATAGTCAGTGTTCCCATCCAATCTTTCTTGTACAAATTGAGTCTCTCTCTCCTTCAACCTCTTACAATCATTTCTTGTTATCCACATTATAAAAATTCAACAGCTTTTACCCTGCACACTCTAGATAAACAACTTAACTCTATAATCTTGTTCTACTGAGGGCCATATTCCAAAATTGCCATGTGTGAGAGTTTTCTTTAACAGTTCAACCTCTGAATGCCACTACAACTTTGAACCTTTTTCCTACTCAGCATATCAATGTTTCTGATATGTCACACTGCAATCACTAGTCCTGCTTTTGGCCTCATTCTGAATCAACATAAATATTTCTCCAGATTCCTACCACATTTGATAACTATCATCACCATTATCATCATCATCACTTATTCAATTGTTTGGCATTGAGGTATTGGTTTCTTCCTTCAAAAAGCTTGTCACTTATAAGCTCAAATATACTTAAATACTAAATAGATCCCAGGTAAATGGTGAGTATTTCTAAAAAATGCTATAGCTTAAGTCCTATCATCTTTTGTGATTCTTATTCATGTCTTTACATAAATCTTCCACATAGTATCCATAAAATGTAATGGAAGCTTTCCTGTGTGACCTTGGACAATTTATTCAAACATTCTGAGCCTCAATTTCTTTAAAAGGAGAGGATTTGGACTCAATGACCTCTAAGATTTCTTCCATCTCTGTAACTATGATCCTTTAAAAGTTGTATAGTCTTTCATGGTTTTCAAAGTGGTTTATATTTTTTTCATTTGATTCTCGCAACAGTCTCATAAGGAAGGTAATAGAGTTTTTATTATCCTGAATTTCAAGTGAAAAAACTGAGTCTTAGAGATCATTTTTTGTTTTGCTAATGATCACACAACTAGTGAATGTTAAAGGAAGTGTTTAGAACTCAGTCACTTCTGATCTGAATTCCAGTGTTCTTTTTCATTTCATCATGCCTTCTTACTTTGGGTATCTTTGGGGTTCATACATTGATTCATTTATTCATTCATCATTTATCAAATACATACTATGTGCCAGGCACTGTAATATGTCCTAAAATTCTAAATATAAGGAAGAAATACTCCCTGTTTCCTTTTTTTAATTCTGTGGATGGAAGAGAGGTACATATACAAAAGACATTAAATAAAACAACTACATTGTAAATTATTTAACTCTCATCAGTGGTGCTAAAGTTTAAGCCTACTCCAAGGGATTTCTGACCAAAAAAAGACTTTTTAGCAGAATAAAAGGAAATAATGGAGTCTGAAAGCAGATTGAAGCATACTATTTTTCATTTTATTTTTTTCATAGTTTTTTCTTGTGTTAAGTGATATAGGTTATATATATATATACATATATTTATATCTTCTCTCATGTAACAAACATGCAAATATGTTTTTCATGATACTACATATATAATCTGTATCATATTTCCTGCCATCTCAGAGAGCAGGGAGAGGACCAAGGGAGGAAGAGATCATGGAGCTCAAAATATCAGAGAATGATTATTAAAAATTATATTTCTAATTTTCCCCTAGTAACTAAAGGAGACTAGAATTTCATGAAACAGGTTTGGAGAACATGTGTTTCACAAGAATACACTAGAAGAATTTTGCCAAAGTTCTTCCTAATCCCTTAACTCCTTTGGGTTTGGAGTTCAGATACCCTAAATATATAAATCTTCTTTCTCTGGAATAAGAAAAAAGTTGGTATGTAGAAATAAAAACAGAGGAAAATAATAAAAAATTTAAAAATCTGAATTTTTTTTCCATGGAGAAGAAATGATCATCTGGGTCGAATCAGAACATGCTAACATGAAGACATAAATACTTAACCAAAGTCTGTTAACTTAAAAGAAAAAAAGATAACCACTTCAGTATCATTGGCTTCTCTTGGAATCCTTTTTTAAACCTTTAAAAATATTATTTTGAGAAAGGGTCCATTGGTTTCACCAGTTTTTCTCAAGATGAATGAGGCAAAAAAGGAAGATTCTCTAATGTAGGATTTGTTGCTTGGGTAAACTATGAAGAAAGATGGGGATTTTATGAAGAGGAAGAAAAGAGGAGGGGGAATTGCAGGCATGGGAAGCATTGTACACAAAGGCACAGAAATGGAAAATGCAGTGTTGTGGATGGAGAAGAGCAAGTAGGCTATTTTTTTTTCATGGATATAAAAGCGAAGCAGCTGGTCCAGAGCCCTGGCTGGGTAGGTAACTCAAGCCACTGGTGGGGGAAGGGAAGCTAGTAGATGGAACACCAACTCCCCTTCCCTTTGGCAGTTTAGGACTCTGGGAATTGATCTAACTGAAATGTTTGTGGACAAGTAGGGTTGCTTATCTGACAAGCTTTCTAGGTCTGAACTTCATATTAAAAAGGAATAACTTCAGAGGAAATTGATGAATTTAGCTGTTTGAGGTTTATTCCCTAAAGAAGGATGAGTAATTGGCTCAGGATGTCTTCAAAGTTGATTTCTATCTCTCTGGATTTCAACTGTCCCCGAGGCTGGCAAGATGGAGGATGGCTTTGGTAATGTATGTATTAGGCCAATATAGTTTATTTCAGAAGATCTCTCACCAACTGCCTTAGTTAAAATAAGGATTTAATTATCTTGAAGGGAAAAGGGCTGATGGAGAATAAAAGGGAAGTGGGAGACGTCAAGTCTGTCTCAAGATCTAAGTAGCTGACAGAATGGCTTCACCCCTAATGGGGCAGAAGCCCAACACAAGGATCTTGTTCATCTCTCTTCTTCACAAGCTAATCAATTTCCCTATAAACTAAATACAAGAGCAAGATGGTTTAAAGATTATCTTGATTGGAGATTTGAAGATATTGAAGTTTAGGTTGAAATTGCTGCTAGTTGATTTCAGCAGTAATTGACTCAGGGTCAGTGTGAAACAGTCTTATTGATTATCAGTATGGGTAATAACTAAATTCCACCAAACTCTTCTGGTCAGAGTTATGGTAGGCCTCAGAAAGTAGTATCCCACTACCCTTGTCCACTCAGCACACAGTTCTAGGAAAGAGTGAAAGTCACTTAACTTGGGGTGTTATTTATATACCCACATTCTTAACTACTCTTAACTGTCCCTCTCTTGGGGTTCTATGGGGTAATTCACTCCACTTAAGATTCTTCTAGCTACATGGAGTATATGAAGGGCAATGGTAAATAAACATTGAATAGTAGACTGAACCAGTTATGAAAGTCACACAGAAGAGGTTATATTTTAACTGTTTATTTTTTTTAACATTTATGTTCTTAGTAATAACTCTAAGACAGAAGGGAAAAGACTAGGCAAATGGAAACAAGTGATTTGCCCAGGGTTATACAGCTAGAAAGTGTCTAAAGCCAGACTTAATCCTAGGTCCTCCTGACTCCTGACCTGGTGTTCTACACACTGAGTACCTTGTTGTCCCTTGTTAAAATTGAATGTAATGACAAGAGAGAAGTCGGGGTACTTATTTAGAAGGATAATAGTGTGGCCAGAACTATGTAGACCTCCTTTTCCATAAAAGATATAGTCTTGGTGGTGCCAAGATGTCAGGGAAAATACAGAGACTCACTTAATCTCTATCAAATTACTCTCCCAATAACTATGATATAACACTTCAAAATGAATTCTTGAGCAGCATAACCCCTCAAAGAGGGGTGAAATAATTTTTAGACCCAAACAGTTTTGAAGGCCTACACAAAAATCAAATGCATCATAGTGAAAGTGCAATACAAAGCAGTATATATATATATATAGACATAGGGCAAGCATATGAGTTAAATATGATGGGATGATATAAAAATAAATTAAGGTATGAGAAAGAGGAATACAAACAGAGGATGTAGGAAGGGAGAAATAAAATGGGATCAATTATTGAACATAAGAGATACAAGAAAGAGATTTTACTGTTGTGGGGAAGAAGAGGTGGGTGGGAAGGGGAGAACATGAAACCTACTATCTTCAGAATTGGCTAAATGATGGAAGAACATACACAATCAATTGTGTATAAAAATCTCTATTACCCTATATCAAAGTGGAAGGGGAAGGGATAAGAGAGGGAGATGAGGCTAATAGAAAAAAGGAGAAAATGGGGGAAGTGGTGGTCAGAAACTAAACAGAAAGAAACAAGATGGAATGTAATACACAGCACGTTTCCCCTTGGCTGACATCTGGGGCATCTATTAAATTCCTGCTGTGTGTTAGCTACTGTACTAAGTCCTGAGAATAAAGATAGGACAGATATCTAACAATTTTATGGGGGAAGAAAACACAAAAGGAAGCCAAAAGGACCAGGAAAAAGTAGGGAAAGAACATATATGTAGTAAAGATATGATGAAGTAGTACAAAGAAATGGTTGGGTAGGAAATGAAGAAATAGTTGCCTGATGTAACCTTCTTAACTAGAGTTAACTAAAGTTTCAGTTAGTTTTTAGTTCTGAAGAGTTTTCCATCCTTTATTCATACAGGTCCTAGGAGCACAGTTGACCAATTTGGTGTGAGTTCCTGGACTGATTGATGCTGAAGGATCAAAAGGTTCCTGGGGCATATTAAAGACATTTATTTGCACACAATTAGAAGTGAAGAAGCTGATCATACAGCAGTACCCAAAGAATACTGATTAAAATTGAAAGATTGAAATTGAAACTGAAAAAGTATCTAGTGGCCTTTTTCAGAGGCTTGTTCAGTTTAATGATAACTTCTTTGAATGAAGACACAAAGTTTAATTATTATATTTTCAAATAATTTATTATTGAACAAAGCAGATGATAGATAAGATAGGCCAATAGAAATAAGATTCAGAATTATATGAATAAGGTGGGATTTTGGCAAAGAAAAAGGTTTGGAGAGACTAGCTGAATACTGGTCTGGCTAAATATGCGGTAAAATTCAGAGATTTTAGTTTCTTGTGGATTTAGGAAATAAAAAATTGTAATATGGACCCCTCCTACTTTAGCTAACTATTTGAATGCCAATCAAAGGGAATATTGCAAACAAGTATCCTAAAAGTTTTGTTGAGTTCTTAAAATGTTTTGGGGAAAATATAAAAAAGCACAATCAGTGCTTTCTCAAGTAATTTTTCTAGCCTCAAACCCAGGCATCTGGGACCCTGGACTTTAAATCAGAACAAGGCAAAGGGCACTGAAAAAAAATCATAATTTGCCCTTAGTATAAAGGTATTGTTAAATACATTAGTTCTATGTTGCCTCTTATTTGAGGTTATTTACTAAAATAGTGAGAGTAACCATTAGCCATAGAGAGAGGGCCTTCCTAGGCACCATACTTAAGGAGCAGATGGTCCTGAAAAGCAGAATTTGTATACTAGTTCAAAATTAAATCATTTGTTCAACACAACATTTCACTACTTTCTTAAAAAAATAAGTCTATAGTTATATACATTTTGCTTTTTCATTTTTATAAATTTTTATTTTCTCCCCAAGAACAGTTTATTTATAGAGCTTAAATGCAAACTCAGTTAATAAAATTACATTATGTTCTGTTTAACATTACTCAATATGGCGCAAAAAATGGTTTGAGTAGTTTTGGCTTACTCATATATTCTTCTTGCCCATTTGCCAAAAAATCATGGTTTCATCTGAGAAATAATTTCATTCAACATCTTCAGTGTTTCTCCATTACTTATAAGATAATGGGCAAATTATGTAGCCCATCATTCAAGGCTTACCACATTTCAACACTTACTTTCCATTCTACATATTTTCTACTAATCAGCACAACAATGGTCCATTCTATTCTTTATAATATATTCACTGTCTCATGCCTTAGATACTCCATGACTTTGCTCATGACATTCAATCTAATCTCCTACTTTGTTTCTATTTAAATACTATTCCATCCTCAAGATTGAGTTCAACTTCTGCCAGGAAGGCTTCTCTGGATCACCAAAACACTCACAGTGAACCCTCATGCTTCTGACTTCAATTAACTCTCTTTTTTTTTAATTGACTAGCTCATGCATTTTGCTCTTTGACTATACTGTCATGTTATAAATTGTTTCATATTGTCTGTTGTTAACGCATAAGATGTTTGTTGTTTTCCTCATTAGAATAAACAATTTTATGTTCTAAGTAGGGACTTGGTGAACAATGGAGTACATGAAAATGACAGAAATAGTTTCTGTCCTTGTAATCATATAACTAGAATGCTGCTCTCAGTAAGGGCCAAATGATTTCACCAGAACAAACAATTGTCTGAACAGATTCAAAGCTTCCTCTCAGGTCTTTGTATATAGAAACATTCAGAAACATTTTATCAGATTTAACTGGATTTTGAATGTAATAGACCAAAATGTATTATTCATAACTGAAAAGTCAGTAGTCTTTAAGAATCCTCACTTCGGGTTCCTTGTTAAGATGGCGGCAGAGTAAAAAGCAGCTGCTTAACCACTCCTAACCCACACATATAGGACTTCTTAAGAGGACATAAAAAAAAATCCAGACGAACTAAGGGACCGTACAACAGGGCACAGCATTGAAGGTACGTGGGATCAGGGCATTTCCATGCTATACGGGGGCAAAATAGCTCTCACTAGAACGAGAGCTGAGCAACTCCCTCCCCCCTCACACCTCCTGTAGGGCCAAAGCCTGCACACAAGAGTTAAAGAAAGTTTGGGCATCCATTAATTCCTTTTGCAGCTACCTGGCATCACCAGGGCCTGCTCCTGAGAGCAGCAAGACTTAAGACTCCAAGAGGCTAAAGAACATGAAGACTTTAAACACAGACCTTGAGCTCAGGCAGGGACACAGGTACAGAAGCAGATTCCGGGCACAGGCATGGACCTTGGGTGGAGACCCAGTACAGAGGGGTGCATGACTGTGAAAGCAGCACCCTGAGACTGTTAAAGGAGCTTTGGGCAGAGGAACAAGCAAGGGGACCACCAGGAGGCTTGACCCTGAGAACAACTAGACCTGAGACCTCAGGAGCCTAAAAAGCACAGACAGACCCTGGGTGTGAGGATAAAGCTGAGAGGGCACTGGGCTAAAAATGGCAAGCCAGACACAAGAACCTCAGAAGAGAAAGATCAAGAAGAAATCTTAAATACTGGATAACTTTTAGACAGAAAAAAATCCAGAAAACAGAGCAAACAGCAGAGGAGAACAAACAAGTAACCATATCCAAACCTTCCCCCCCAAAATGAAAACTGGTCAAAAGCTTTTGAAGAATTCAAATCTGATATTATGAGAAAGATGAAAGGGATCTGGTAAGAAAATATCAGTTTAAAAGGCAGAATTTTGCAATTGCAAAGTGAGTCTTAGAAATCAAATGAAATGATAACCAAATTAAAGACAAGAAATGACCAGCCGGAAGCCTTGAACAACCAAACAGACCAGATTGAAAAGGAAAAACCAAAAGATTGTAGCGGAAAAACAGGCTCTAAAGGCTAGAATGGGGCAATTAGAAAAAGATACCCTCAAAACAAAAGAATTGATAAGGAAATTGGAGACCAAAATCAAATTGCTGGAAAACAGGATGGACCAAATAAAAAATGAAAATCAAAAGATTATAGTAGAAAACCAGCCTCTATAAACGAGAATTGGGCAAGTAGAAACCAATGATCACTTAAGACAGCAAGAACAAATAAAGCAAAGTCAAAAGACTGAAAAAAGAGAAGGAAACATGAAATATCTCAGTGATAAATTGACAGATCAAGAAAACAGGTCTAGAAGAGACAATTTGAGAATCACTGGTCTTCCTGAAAAAGCAGAAATTAATTGAAATTTGGACTCCATACTAAAAGAAATTATTCGGCAAAATTGCCCTAAAGTTCTACAACAAGAGAGCAATATAGACATTGAAAGGATCCATACATCACCCTCTACAATAAACCCTGAAAAGACAACCCCCAGGAATATTATAGACAAATTCAAGAGTTTCCAAGTAAAAGAAAAAAATTAAAAAGAAACCAGAAAGAGACATTTCAGAAATCAAGAAGCACCAATCAGGATGACACAGGATCTGGCAGCCTCCACACTAAAAGACCACAAGGCTTGAAATATGATATTTAGAAAGGCAAGAGAACTGGGTCTACAACCAAGGATCACCTACACATCAAAACTGACTATATACTTCCAGGGGAAATTAGGGGCATTCAACAAGATAGAAGATTTCCAAGTATTTGCACAGAAAAGACCAGCACTAAATGGAAAGTTCAATATCCAACCAAAAAAAACAAGAGAAAGATGAAAAGGCAAATAAGAAACAGAGGGGAAAGATAGAAAACTCATATTTTTAAATCTACCTCTTTAAGGACTTCAATAAGATCTAATTATTCATATTCCTATATGGAGAAATGTTATGTGTAATTCTCCATAGTGAATTCTATTCACTATTATAGTATCCACTATTATAGAAATTAGAAGAATAATTCACAGGGAGAGGTTAGAGTACTAAATGGTCTAAAATGATATGGGGGTGGATGGGAAAGAGGAGGGTGAATAGTAGATAGCACCAAGAGAAATTTGAATGAATAAGAAAAAATAAGATATTCTATTATACACAAAGAGGGCATGGGAAGGGGAGGGGATGAAAAGTATTATAAGAAGGGGAGGAAGAGAGCATTAAGTGGTAATATTGAAACCTTACACTCAGTGGAATTAACCCTGAGAAGGAAGAGTAGCTATATTCATTTGAATACAGAACTCTGTCTAACCCTACTGAGAAAGTCAGAAGGGATAAACCAAGGGAAACAGGGCAGTGTGGAGGTCAAAAAAGGGAGGGGAGGTGAGGGAAGAAGGAATTCATTAGGCCTTTAAAATGAAAAGAGGAGAATAATAAGGGAGGGGGTAGAAAGGGAAGTAAATGAAGGGATGGGACAAGGGTTACTAGCATAAAGCAAAGCACTGGTTTAAAAGGAAATAGTAAAAGAAGAAGGGGTAGAATTAGGAGAGGATACCAAAATGGTGGGGAATGCACAACTGATAATTATAACTGAATGTGAATGGTATGAACTCACCCATAAAAGGGAAGCAAATAGCAGAGTGGATTAGAAACCAAAATCCTACCCTATGTTGTCTACAAGAAATACATATGAGGCGGGTGGACATACACAGGTGTAAGGGCAAGGGCTGGAGCAAAATATTTTGGGCTTCAAATGAGAAAAAGAAGGCAGGAGAGGCAATCACAATTTCTGACAAAGCCAAAGTAAAAGTAGATTTGATTAAAAAAGACAGGGAAAGTAATTACATCCTGATAAAAGACAGTATAGAAAATGAGGAAATAACAGTACTCAATATGCATGCACCAAATGGCATAGCATCCAAATTCCTGAAAAAGAAACTGGCAGAGCTCAAGAAGGAAATAGATAGTAAAACTATACTAGTGGGAGATCTAACTGTTCCTCTTTCAGATCTAGATAAATCAAAACAAAAAACAAGTAAGAAAGAGATAAGAGAGGTGAATGAAATCCTAGAAAAATTAGATTTAACAGATATGTGGAGAAAAATAAATAGGGACAAAAGGGAATAAACCTTCTTTTCAGCTGCACACAGTACATTCACAAAGATTGGCCAAGTAATAGGACATGGAAACATTGCAAACAAATGCAAAAGAGCAGAAAAAATGAATGTAACCTTCTCAGATCATGATGCACTAAAAGTAATAATTAGTAAGGGCACCAGGCCAGGCAAATAAAAAACTAATTGGAAATTAAATAATATGATTCTCCAAAACCAGTTAGTTAAAGAAGAAATCATAGAAACAATCAATAATTTCATTGAAGAGAAAGACAATGATAAGACATCCTACCAAACTCTGTGGGATGCAGCCAAGGCAGTACTCAGGGGGAAATTTATATCTTTGAGTGAGTTTATTAACAAATTAGAGAGGGCAAAGATAAATGAACTGGGCATGCTAATTAAAAAAAACTAGAAAGAAAACAAATTAAAAATCCCCAGCTAAACACCAAATTAGAGTTTATAAAAATTAAAGGAGAAATCAATAAAATTGAAAATAAAAGAGCTATTGAATTAATAAAGAAGACTAAAAGCTGGCTCTTTGAAATAACAAACAAAATTGACAAAGTACTGGTCAATCTGACAAAAAAAGGAAAGAAGAAAACCAAATTGACAGTATCAAAGATGAAAAGGGAGACTTCACCTCTAATTAAGAGGAAATTAAGGCAATCATTAAAAACTATTTCACTCAATTATATGACAATAAATATAGCAACCTAGGTGATATGGATGAATATTTACAAAAATATAAATTGCCTAGATTAACAGCAGAAGAAATAGAATACTTAAAAAATCCCATATCAGAAAAAGAAATTGAAAAGTCCATCAAAGAACTCCCTAAGAAAAAATCACCAGAGCCTGATGGATTCACAAGTGAATTCTATCAAACATTCAAAGAACAACTAATACCAATACTATACAAATTATTGATATAATAACCAAAGGAGTCCTACGAAATTCCTTTAATGACACAAATATGGTACTGATTCCAAAGCCAGATAGAACAAAAACAGAGAAAGAAAACTACAGACCAATCTCCCTAATGAACATAGATGCAAAAATCTTAAATAGAATACCAGCAAAAAGAGACCAGGAAGTGATAAAGAGGACTATCCACCATGATCAGGTGGGATTCATACCAGAAATACAAGGATGGTTCAACATTAGGAAAACCATCCACATAATTGACCATATCAACAAGCTAATAAACACAAATCACATGATTATCTCAATAGATGCTGAAAAAGCCTCAGAAAAAATGTAGCTCCTTCCTATCGAAAACACTAGAAAGTATAGGAATAGAAGGACCTTTCCCAAAAATAATAAACAGCATATATGTAAAACCATCAACAAGCATCATATGCAATGGGGATAAATTAGAAGCCTTTACATTAAGATCAGGAGTGAAACAAGGATGACCATTATCACCTCTATTATTTAACATTGTACTAGAAACACTAGCAGTAGCAATTAGAGAAGAAAAAGAAATTGAAAGCATTAAAATAAGCAATGAGTAGACTAAGCTATCACTCTTTGCAGATGATATGATGGTCTACTTAAAAAATCCTAGAGAATCAACTAAGAAGCTTGTAGAAATATCAACAACTTTAGCAAAGTTGCAGGATACAAAATAAATGCACATAAATCATCAGCATTTCTATATATTTCCAACACATCACTGCAGCAAGAGTTAGAAAGAGAAACACCATTTAAAATCACTCTAGACAATATAAAACACTTAGGAATCAATCTACCAAAACAAACACAGCAATTATATGAAAACAACTACAAAACAGGAGAGGAAACACAGAAGAAAAGCAACTACTTGAACACATAGGTTGAGGTGGACATGATTGAGGATGTAGACTCGAAAGTACCATGCCAATACAACTTTCAACAATTTGGAAATAAGTCTTGTTCTATGACACAAGTAAAACCAGTGGAAAAGCGCATTGGCTATGGGAGGAGGGGAGGAGGTCCAGGGCGTGAAGGGGAAAGTAAGAACATGAATCATGTAATCATTACAACTTTTTAAAAAAATAAAAATTATTTTAAAAAAAGAAAAAAAAGAAAAGAAAAAATATTCTGATGACAGAACCAAAATAAAAAATTTCACTTTCCCAGAGATAACTTTACTTCTTTACTTCTACTATTACCTGTAGATCCCATATGCCATATTACACTTGAATCTCAGGGCTGGAGAAATCACCATCTTAGCCATCTTTTTATGTCCAAAAATGGCTGTCAATATTCTGATGGTTAGAATGTAATACTTCTAGATAAGTTTATAATACATTTCTTTCTTTCTTTCTTTTTTAACCCTTAACTCTATGTATTGGCTCCTAGTTGGAAGAGTGGTAAGGGTGGGCAATGAGGGTCAAGTGATTTGCCAAGGGTCACATAGCTGGGAAGTGTCTGATGCCTAATTTGAACCTAGGACCTCCCCCTGTCTCTAGGCCTGACTCTCAATCCACTGAGCTACCCAGCTGCCACGGTTTATAATACATTTATTATTTCTATAGTATAAAAACTTCTTTTTGAAAGTTCTCTGTAACTAGTGTTGAAATTCTACTAACATTCAATGCTTGTTTTTGTCTTTTCTGCTTATAATAAGTAAAAAAATTATGCAATAGCAAAACATTAGTTCACAAAACCAAACATTCAGAATTAAATAACAATTAAATAACCAGATATGTTCATGTTCATGTATTGAGAGATACATGCCAGCAAAGACACTCAATCTTTCACTCTTTCTTTTTCTGTCTCTCCTTCTCTGACTCTCTGTCTCTGTCTCTGTGTCTCTGTGTCTCTGTCTGTCTCTCTCTCTCTCTCTCTCTCTCTCACACACACACACACACACACACACACACACACACACAAATGAATGAAAAACTTTGTTTAAAACCACTGCTTCCATTATAGTGGGAAGCTCAAAATTTCTGGTGTTGAACTTAATCATCAATTTCATAATGATGTGAATTTCTTATTATAAAACAAGATAAAAAAGAACAAACACAAATTACCCCCCCCAAAAAAAGGGCAGAATTACTTTAATAAGCCAAAAAGATAGTTGCATTTGGTAGGTGAATTCACTGGATTTCCTCAGGATTATATTTTGGTTTGCAAAATTCACGAGTTTTGTATTCTCTATGTTAAAGCAAGAAATAACCATTTTAAGAAGGAAACATCTGTTTCCATTTCAGACACATTTTAACACATATTACAAAATATATAATAAGAGACCTAAAGTACAGCTACTTAATTTTTTTAACATATATTAATAATTATTTTTTAGAAAATTTAACACGGTTACATAATTCATGCACATACTTTCCCTTTCACCCCCCCTCCCCAGATCCTCCACCATGGCTGATGCGTATTTTCACTGCTTTTAACATGTGTCATTGATCAAGGCCTATTTCCAAATTGTTGATAGTTGTATTGGTGTGGTAGTTTCGAGTCTACATCCCCAATGATGTCTGCCTCAACCCATGTTTTCAAGCAGTTGTTTTTCTTCTATTTTTCTACTCCTGCAATTCTTCCTCTGAATGTGGGTAGCTTTCTTTTCCATAAGTCCCTCAGAATTGTCCTGGATCATTGCATTGCTGCTAGTACAGAAGTCCATTGCATTCTATTTTCCCACAGTGTATTGGTCTCTAAACAATGTTTTTCTGGTTCTGCTCCTTTCACTATGTATCAATTCCTGGAGGTCTTTCCAGTTCACATGGAATTCCTCCAGTTTATTATTCCTTTGAGCACAATAGTATTCCATCACCAGCATATACCACAATTTGTTCAGTCATTCTGCAACTGAAGGGTATAACCTCATTTTTCAGTTTCTTGCCACCACAAAAAGCGAGGCTATAAATATTTTCATACAAGTCTTTCTATCTATAACCTCTTTGGGGTACAAAACCAACAATGGTATGGCTGGATCAAAGGGCAGGCATTCTTTTATAGCCCTTTGAGCATAGTTCCAAATTGCCAGTGAGAATGGTTGGATCAGTTCACAACTCCACCAGCAATGCATTTTGTCACAGTTTGCCACATCTCCTTCAGTATTCATTTCTTTCCCGTTCTTTCATTTTAGCCAATCTGCTAGGTGTGAGGTGATACCTCAGAGTTGTTTTGATTTGCATTTCTCTAATTATTAGAGATTTAGAACACTTTCTCATGTACTTATTGATACTTTTGATTTCTCTATCTGAAAATTGCCTATTCATGTCTCTTAAATATTTATCGATTGGGGAATGGCTTGATTTTTTTATACAATTGATATAACCCCTTATATATTTGAGTAATTAGACCCCTGCCAGAGTTTTTTGTTATAAAGATTTTTCCCAATTTGTTGTTTCACTTCTGATTTTGGATTCATTGTTTTTGTTTCTACAAAAGCTTTTTAATTTAGTATAATCAAAATCATTTATTTTACATTTTGTAACTTTCTCTAACTCTTGCTTGGTTTAAAATCTTTCCTTTTCCAGAGATCTGACAAGTAAACTATTCTATGTTCACTTACCTTGTTTATAGTTTCCCTCTTCATATTCAAGTCATGCACCCATTCTGAATTTATCTTGGTGTAGGGTGTGAGATGTTGATCTAAACCTAATCTCTCCCATATTGTTTTCCACATTTCCCAACAGTTTTTGTCAAATAGTGGATTTTTGTCCCCAAAGTTGGGCTCTTTGGGTTTATCATACACTGTCTTGCTGATGTCACTTACCCCAAGTCTATTCCTCTGATCCTCCCTTCTGTCTTCTAGCCAGTACCATATCATTTTGATGACTACTGCTTTACAGTATAGTTTAATATCTGGTACTGCTAGGCACCCTTCCTTCACATTTTTTTTTTCATTATTTCCCTTGATATTCTTGATCTTTTGTTATTCCAAATGAACTTTGTTATACTTTTTAATAATTCAGTAAAGAAGTTTTTTGTTAGTTTGATAAGTATGGCACTAAATAAATAAATTAAATAATTTGGGTAGAATGGTCATTTTTATTATGTTAGCTTGTCTGACCCATGAGCAATCAAGGTTTTTCCAATTGTTTAGATCAACTTTTAATTGTTTGGAAACTGTTTTGTAGTTGTGTTCGTGTAATTCCTGTGTTTGTTTTGGTAGATTGATTCCTAAGTATTTTATATTGTCTAGGGTGATTTTAAATGTTGTTTCTCTTTCTAACTCTTGCTTCTGTGATGTGTTGGAAATATATAAAAATGCTGATGATTTGTGTGCATTTATTTTGTTTCCTGCAACTTTGCTAAAGTTGTTGATTATTTCTACTAGCTTTTTAGTAGATTCTCTAGAATTTTTTAAGTAGACAAGCATATCATCTGCAAACAGTGATAGCTTAGTCTACTCATTGCCTATTTTAATGCCTTCAATTTTAGTTTCTACTCCACTCTGCAATTTGCTTCCCTTTTATGGCGAGTTCATTCCATTCACATTCAGAGTTATAATTATCAGTTGTGTATTCACCAACATTTTTCTATCCTCTCCTAGTTCTACCCCTTCTTCTTACACTATTTCCTTTTAAACCAGTGCTTTGCTTTATGCCAGTAACCCTTGTCCCCTCCCATGATTAACTTCCCTTTCTACCCCTCCCTTATTATTCCCCTATTTTTATTTTTAAGGCCTAATGAATTACCACTCCCTTCTTCTCTCCTCCCTTTTTTGACCTCCTAACTCCCCTGCTCCCCTTGGTTTATCCCTTCTGACTTTCTCAGTAGGGTTAGATAGAATTTTGTATCTCAATGGATAAAGCTACTCTTCCTTCTCAGGGTTAATTACACTCAGAGTAAGGTTTCAATATTACCTCTTAATGCTCTCTTCCTCTCCTTCTTATAATTGTATTCATCCATTCCCCTTCCCATGCCCTCTTTGTGCATAATAGAATATCCTATTTTTCTTATTCATCCAAGTTTCTCTTGGTAACCTCTATTATTCACCCTCTCTTTCCCAAGCCCATATCACCTTAGACCATTTAGTATTCCAACCTTTCCCTATGTATAATTATTCTAATTACTATAATATTGAATAGAGTTCTTTTCAGAGAATTATATATCACATTTCTTCAAATAGGAATACCAATAATTAGGTCATATTGAAGCTCTTAAAAAGGCAAATTTACAAAATACGAGTTTCCTTTCTTTCCCCTCTGTTTCTTATTTACTTTTCATGTTTTTCTTGATTTTTGTGGTTGGATATCAAACTTTCCATTTAGTCCTGGTCTTTCCTGTGCAAATACTTGAAAATCTTCTATCTTGTTGAATACCCAAACTTTTCCCTGGAAGTATATAGTTAGTTTTGATGGGTAGGTGATCCTTTGTTCTCTTGCCTTTCTAAATATCATATTCTTAGCCTTGCAGTCTTTTAGTGTGGAGGATGCCAGATCCTGTGTGTTTCTGATTGGTGCTCCTTGATATCCAAATTGTCTCTGGCTTCTTGTAAAATTTTTTCTCTTACTTCGAAGCTCTTGTATTTGGCTATTATATTCCTGGGGGTTGTATTTTCTGGGTATAGTGTATAGAGTCGTCTATGGATCCTTTCAATGTCTATATTGTCCTATTGTTGTAGAATTTCAGGGCAATTTTGCGGACTAATTTCTTTTAGTGTGGATTCTAAATTTCTATTAATTTCTGCTTTTTCTGGAAGACCAATGATTCTCAGATTGTCTCTTTTAGACCTGTTTTCCTGGTCTGTCACTTTCTCATTGAGATATTTCATGTTTCCTTCTATTTTATCATTCTTTTGACTTTGTTTTATTTGTTCTTGCTGTCTTGAGAGATCATTAGCTTCTAATTGATTAATTCTAGCCTTTAGGGACTGGTTTTTGGCTACAATCTTTTAATTTTCCTCTTCAATCTAGTCATTTCTGGTCTTCAGTTTACTTACCTTGTTTTCCAATTGTGAAATTCTATCTTTTTAACTGTTATTTTCTTGCCAGATTTCGGTTTCCAATTTGCTTACCATTTTGTTTGATGTCGGGGCATCTTTCTCCACTTTGGAGTTTCTGTCCTCTAAACTTTTAATTTCATTTTGAGCTATTTTCCACTTCTCTCTCCAAATATCTTCCATCTTTCTCATCATCTCATATTTGAACTCTTCAATAGCTTGTGGCAAGTTTTCATTATTTTGGGAAGGTTTGGATATGATTACTTGTTTTTTCTCCTCTGATGTTTGCTCTTTTGTCTGGATTTTATCTGTGTAAAAGTTGTCGAGTGTTACATATTTCTTCTTGATGATCTTTCTATTTTGTGGTTCTTGTCTCTGGCTTGCCATTGTTAGCCCTGTGCCCTTTCTGATTTTTCCTCACACTCAGGGTCTGTTTGTGCTCTTTAGGCTCCTGAGGTCTCAGGTCTAGTTCTTCTCAGGGTCCAGCCTCCTGGTGGTCCCCTTGCTTGTTCCTCTGCCCAAAGCTCCTTTAACAGTCTCAGGGCCGTGCTTTCACATTCGTGCACCTCTCTCCACTGGGTCCCCCCTCAAAGTCCGCACCTGTGCTCAGGTTCTGAGTCCTTGCCTGTGCTTAGGATCCATGTCTGTGCTTGTGTGCAGGCCCACACTCATCCCTGCACTCAGGATCTGTGTTCAAAGTCCATGTTCTTTATCCTTTGGAGTCTTAAGTCTTGTAGCTCTCAGGAGCAGGCCCTGGTCACCCCAGGTAGCTGCCAAGGACTTAATGCATGCCCATAACTTGCTCTAACTCTTGTGCACTGGCTTTGGAACTGTAGGTGGTGTGGGGTGGGGGAGAGGGTTGCTCATTTCACATTTTAGTGAGAGCTGTTTCACCCCATTTATAGCATGGAAATGCCCCAATTCCATGTAACTCCAATGCTGAGCCCTGTTGTGGGGTCCCTTTGTTCCTCTGGGTTTGTTTTTATGTCTTCTTGAGGAGTCTTATATGTTTTGGTTAGGAGAGGTTAAGCAGCTGCTTTTTACTCTGTTGCCATCTTAACCAGGAAGTCTCCAGTAGAGCTACTTTATACAAAAGACTCCTGTAATGAAGTAACCAACACATATTACTGATTTATAGTGATCTAACTGGTAGGCAGGCTGAAACATACCACGATACCAAAGTCTGATTTCTGCTTTGACCAGTAAAGCTAGAGATTGTCTATAATAATGGAACAAGCCAGAGAAAAGCTATACTTTTTAAAAAACTGTGTGGAGGCCAAAAGATTACTACTCTTGAGAAGTGCATTCTTTACATCAATGTCTGAAATCTATAACTAAATATACCACAGAAAACAGGGCAAAAGGCTATAAAACTATGCATACCCTTTGACTCAGTATTGCTAGTTCTATATCCCCAAAACACAAAAACAAATACTCAAACAACAAGAAAAGAAAAGGACCCATGTATACAAATATATTAATGGTAACATTTTTTTTCGTGTTGGCAAAAATTGGAAAGTAAAGGGGATCTCATCATTTGGGGAACAAGTTTGTGATATATAATTATGATAGAGTACTTCTGTGCTATAAAAAGGATGAGTAGAAATCTTAGGAAAAAAACCATGGAAAGACTTGTATCAACTAATGCAAAGTGAAGTGAGTAGAACCAGGACTAAACATTAACTGCAATATTATATAATGATCAACTTTAGTAAACGTAGCTATTTTCAGAAATGCAATCATTTAAGACCATTCTAAGGGCTCATGATTAAAAGTTCTATCCACCATTAGAAAAAGAATTTGTGGAATCTAAATGCAGATTGAAGTATTCTTTATTAAAACTTTATTTTTCTTGTTTGTTTCCATTTATATTTTCTTTTACAATATGACTAATTTGGAAATATTGTTTGCCTGCCTGCATGTACATAATCTATATAAAATTGCTTGCTTTCTCAATGAGGGGTTAGGGAAGGAGGGATGGAAAGAAATTGAAGTTTTTTTTAAAAAATGAATGTTGGAAAATTTTACATGCAACTTGAACAAAATATTTCAAAATTTAAAAAAAAATTAAAAAGGTATGGAATTTTCTTAAAGGTTGTGTTGAACATTTGAGCAACAATAAGTGAGATAAAATGAAACATATCTTTGTTTCTAGCAGTGTGTAGGCCAGTGATGATAAATATTTTAGAGATCACATGCTGTGCCCTGCCCCCAATGTCTGTGCCATGCCCTGCCACCTCAGAAACTGAATGCCCTGCTCCTCCCTTCCCCTGCCACCTTACCCAAGAAAGAGAGGGAGTGAGCACAGAGGGGTGTGGAAGCTCAGTGGAGAGGGGGAAGGGAGAAGCTCTGCCAGAGTCCCTCTACCTTTCTAGTAACTGACTTTGTCAGGGAAAAGTACTTGCCCACAGAGAGGTCACTGGGTGCCTTCTTTGGTATGCATGTCATAATTTCTCTATCAAGGTTCTAGACCATGGTGAACCTAGCAGTTCTAGGGAGAATAGATGTTAGGAAAAGGATGTGGAGGTGAGGAGAGCACTACTGGAGAAGAGAAGGGAAATGATACATGGAAAAGAGAGATAAAGAGAGAAATGGAGAGAGTGAAGAAGAGAGGAAGACAGAAAATCACTTCTGGACACCTATCTTTTTTTTAAAAAAAGACCAGTCTGTGAGTAGAACTTTCAGTATCCCTCTATCTTGCACTGAAAATAAAGGACAATCATATTCCTCACTCTCTGAAAAGTCTGGAAAATGATAATATCAGGAAATGAGTGGTGAGAGTTCTTGCTATTTCATTTAATTTCTTGTTATTTACTTTGCATTAATTTTAAGTAAAGATGTCTTTTCCTATTAAAAAGGAAGTAAAAAACAAAGGAGAGAGAATCAAGAGAACAGAGTCAAAATATTTAACACAGTCATCAATATTTTATTAATCTTCTTAGAAATCTTAGTAATTAAATTAAAATCTAAAACACAGGAAGAGGATTATAAGCAGTTACCCTTATAAGACTAGCATTAAACAATATTGTTTCTGAACAAGGTGTGTCCCTCTCAGTTTTCCAAGGCATACATAGTGCAGACTAAATTACAGGAAGCCAAGTAATAATATTGCACATACAATTCAAAATATAATCTCTCTGTTTATTTATTTCATTGCTTTATTAGCTTTTTAACATTCATTTGGGATCATTTCTCGGTGAATATGCATCAAAATTAAAGAACATGTAACCAAGCAAAAGGGAGAATATCCAGAGCCTGAACTAGACAACACTTCTTCCAAAAACAACTTACTAATTGTTTTTAAATCTAGATCTGTGTCAGGAAGACTGGAAGTACTGATAATAACCAGAAGCACTTAATTGAAATTTGCATCTATTTTAATATGAGAGGAAAGCAAGCTGAGTGTTTAGGTAAGCTTTTACATATGCAATGAAAGGTAATGATCAACTAATGATTTACAAGGTGATACAATGGATTTGGTTTACCTCATCAGATCTAGGCAGATTATTCTATAGGCTATGTAAGATTTAAAATTAATATCAATACCTCCAAGCATTAATTTTATAATATTTATTAGTAATCACGAGGTAGAAGAAAAAAAAAGAAATAGAAATATAAAAGCTAATTATCTAACTAAAGTAAGAGCACATGTGTAAATTTTCCTGACCGGCTCAAAGCCAGATTCAGCAGCCATGATCAAGGGAAGAAGAGAGAGGCAGGATTAAGTCAAAATATTTCCTCCCTACATTAGCACATAGCATAAACACCTAATGTAAAGAGGCAAATGGGATGCTGGGTAAGATAGTTCTGAAGAGCAAATTCCATCTACACAGCTAATAAAGCATTATGTTGATATGTAACCATCTAACACAGATTCCCAGAGAATGCATCCATCAGTAGTTTTGTAAGAACATTCAGTCACAGTAGGAGGGGTGTAAAGGAGGGGTTGTGGGGCTAACTTCAGCTAAGCTATGGCTTTGGATTTCTTAGGGTTTGTATTTCCTAGAGCTTTGCTCCTAAGGGTCTTTAGGCTTTTTCCCCTACAGTGCCTCATAGTGAATATTAATCGTATGATAGAACAAAGCAAAATGTTGATATGTTGTAATGGGCTTTTGTCTTCATGTCTAAACTATGAAGTTTCTATGTTCTTGGACCAATTGTAGAGAAAGGAATTACAGTATGAATCTGTTGACAGTATGACAGCACTGTTAAAATTCAGTATTACTTCTTTAAAGTGCATACAATCACTTAATCCATTTCATTAGATATTTATAGAAGTTCCATTTCTGCAAGACATAGTAACAGGAAATAGAAAAATAAAAGAATATTCAATCCCTTTTCTCAACACATTTCTATTATAAGTAGAGAAACACTGGTAGGTGACACCTAGCTTAGTCTTGAAGGAAGAAAATGATTCTGATAGGCAGAAAAGTAGAGAACTTGCATTACAAAAATGAAGTAGCCTATATAAATACTTAGAGGTGAAAGCCATGACATTGAGTTTTGTAAAAATTTAAGACATCAACTTCTCAGGCGAACCCACACACATATCCACAATATCTATAGGCATATTAGCTCACTCACTTATCTTAAGTTCAAGATACATTGTAAATTTCATTCCTAAAATTATAGCTCATGAGTTCTCATCAGTGTATTCACCTTTAAGAGCCAAGCAATTAATATAATTAGCTCAAAACAAGGTTGTTTACTAAGATAGCATAGACTGAACATTGATAACAAATTATTCCCTCCATCTACCTTGTTTGGATTATAGTTTTCCATAGATACACATAGCATGACTGTTACAGGAAGCATATAGATATAGCATACTAGTATAAAAACACACACATGAGAATACAATGGACTGAAAATTCTTAATTCCAGCAATACTGAGTCCTGATGCACTTTCTCTTATTATCGCACTTTAATAATGTCTCCTTCTCCCCTCCCCATCTTGGCACTCTTTAGGTAAGTCACTCAGCCAGGCTCCTTAATATCGCTCCTCTCTATAGTCCAACTTGACTCTGTAGCAAGATTCTTAGAGTACATTCTCTATCCAATATAGAATATCTCCTACTGAGCAAGTTTCTCTATTATGCAATACCATTGTTCATGTGGAATGGAGTAGAAAGGACGAAGAAATCCTTTCTTACTCTGTTGCACATTAGATGAAACATCAGGGAAAAAGAAGAGTAATTGTCTTGCATTAGCTGGATTCTTATTCAAACTGACTTTCTTATCAACTGACAATGACTGCTTACTAACTTTTGGACCCTTGCTTGTGCTTTTTTCAGCCTATCAGCCAGTTTGGCTAGGAACTATTATCATTCAACCAAATTGATTCAAGAACTTTTTCACACTTCACATTTCCTTTATAGCATTTCATCAGTATCTAAAAGAGATGAACCATTACAAAATTTAAAACTGGGCCACTCCTGTTTTCACACTCTTTACAATATATGAATACCCCACACAAAATGTGAGATACTCAAGGCTTCACACTCTTTAGAAGTTGTGAATGAAACCACACAGAATCTGAAAGGGGAGAAATTTTGACACTTTATTGTCTAATTCACCTACCCCATATCTATTATAATTTCATCACCTACATTGTAGAGAATCAATTGACTAGAAATTCATTTTTCCACCCTATCCATCACCTCCCAACCTTAGTAGTACAACTTAGTTTGAATATAGAGTTACTGAGGAGCATATGTGAAATTCTGATCTCTAAATGAAGAGTGCCTGGATGAAAATTGAGTATTTCACATTTACTAGTTATGTGGTTATGAAATCATGAAAAAGTCATTTATAAAGAAAGTTGTTTAAGCAATTCCATAAAAACTACCTATTAAATATAAAGTGATGAAATTTTTATAACCCAGTGGAATTGCTTGTTGTCTCTGGGAGGGGAGAGAGTTGAGAGGAGGGAAAGAAAATGAATCATGGATAAATGGAAAAATATTTTAAAATATAGCTTTTAAATTTTTTCAAAAAATGATCATGTAACCATGGAAAATATTCTAAACAAAAAAATCTCAAAAAAGAACTCCCTCCTAAAATATTGACAATCCTCTACTTATGCTTATATGGAGATACACCTTTTACCCAGACAAATACATAGAGGAAAATTTGTAGAAGTAAAGAACATTAACAAACCAAACCAGGGGAAGACATCATGGAACTAACCCATGAATAAAGGAAATTATTCCAAGATGTAGTGATGTTAAAAAAAAGTGTGTCCCATTGTATTCCTGCAAATTATCAGGGACAAAAAACATAACGTTGAATTCAGAATATATGGTAGCTAAATGGGAGTAATAGGAAATAGATTAAAAATGTAATTTAGTGTCAAAAAGCAAAAGACAATAAATGTGTATCTGTGGAGTAGGTTTGACAAGGCAGAAGGGAATCACTAATGATTTCTGATCAAAGGAATAGCATGATCGTATCTGAGCTCTAGTAAAATTGTTTGGAATCTGTGGAGAGTGAATGAAAAGATATGCATCTGAAAATATGGATACACATTGGTAAGCTATCAGATTCATCCACAGGATAGGAAAGAAAGTATGAAATTAAAATGGTGGTGTACAAAGAAAAAATATTGCAGAGAAGCCATGGATGTAGCATTAACAATACTTAGCAAATTATTGTATAAGGAGAAGTTGATGGAGAAAAAGTGGATATATTATAAGGAAGTTATCAAGCTTAGGAAGTGGGAGGGTAGTGGTACAGTCTCAATAATTATTTGATTCTTTATAGTTTATACATTGTATTTAGCATGTAATAGATGACTTAACCATTTTTGCTGGCTGATTAACTACTAGTTAAGAAAAATATATAAAAAGTAGTAGAAGAGCCCTTTTCTTCCAAACATGCCCAACCAAAGTTCTAAGAAGCACACCAGTTCACATAATTATTAAGAAGAACAATGGAAAATAGAAATATTTCTCCAACTTACCCAAGATTGGACAATATTCTAATTAGACACCTAAGGACATTGGGAAAAGGCATTTTCCAGGAATATGAAAACCTAAGAGAACTTGAAATTGTTCATGAATGGGAAGAGATAATATAATTAAAATGACATCCCAATTAAACAATTTACCTATTCAAAGTCATCCCAATTAAACAACCAAAACTATTTTATCAAGTTAGAAAAAATAAAATTCATTTAGAAAAATTGAGTATGTCCAAGGAATTAGTAGGGGAAAAACATAAAGGATGAAGATCTAGCAGTACTAAATTTTAAATTGTATTACAAAGTAGTATTTATTGAAATTTTCTGATAATGACTAAAAAATAGAAAGTACATCAATGGAACAAAACAGATATATAGCAAACAGTAGCAAACAATTATAGTAATCTTGTATTTGACAAAATCATAGATCCAGATTTTTAGGATAAGAAATTACTTTTAATAACCCAAAACTGGTTTGAAAGAAAATAGGTATAGATCAATGTCTTACAACATTCACTAAGATAAGATCAAAATAGATACATGATTTAGACGTAAAAGGATATACCATAAGTAAATTAGAAGAATAAGAAACATACTAGTTATCATGATTATGGATAGGAGATGAATCTATGAGTCAAGAAGAGATAGAGAACATTGTGAAATATAGTAATTTTGTGTACATTAAATGGAAAAGTTTCTGTACAAATAAAATAAGCACTACCAAGATAAAAAAGAAAGCAGAAAATTGGGGGTAAATTTTTAGAATCAGCCTTTCACATAGAGGTCTCATGGCTAAAATAGAAAATTTTCTCAAATGTATAAATATAAGAGCCTTCTTCCAAATGATGAATGACAGAAGATATGAAAAAAATAGTTTTTTATGAAAATATCACAGCCTTGTATAGGTATATGAAAAAATGTTCTAAATCACTACAGTAGTGCAGGGTTTTTGCATTGAAATATTGGCTCAGGCATACCTGTCAGTTATCAGAATGGAATGTTGGCATGGCATGTGCCATGTGCCAGGTGCCAACCGGCAGTTGGGCTGTGACTATAAAAGGCCCTGCAAACACAACCCTGGGTTTTGTTTTCTCCTGTCTTCACCCAGATCTCTTACTTATCCCTGACCTTCCCCCTGAGGCCCCGGGTGGTGAAAGGATGGTGACTGGGTGGTGAAATCATGGGTAGGAATTAGGATAATTTAGAGATTAGGACCATCTTCAAGAGCAACCCAACAACATCTATTTCCTTTTCAATTGTGTAGCTAGCAGATTAATTTAATATCTAATGAAAGACTGGTTAGTCCTGCCCGAGGGCAGCCAGCCCTTGGCCTGCCAAGACATTCTTAGGATCTTAGCCAGCACCAGTCTGGTGACCATAGCAACAGCTTAGAAACACCTTAGCCCTCTTACCTTGGCTATTCCTTCCCCAGTTCAATAAATCCTTTAGCCTGTAATCAGGGAATTTGTGATTATTCCTATAGCACAGAGGCTAAAGAGATTAAGGAAGAGGAGAGAATACTGAACAGTACGAAGGTTCAGTTTGAGGTTATACCTAACCACTATAGCTGGGAGAGGAAGTTCAGACCTGACTTCCTGCTAGTCTGCCATTCAGCCAATAAAAGGTAGTTACCCCAGTAGGGTGGGGCCACCCATATAATATCTTAAAGGAGCCTAACAGCTAGCATGGAGATTCACGGGGCACTTAGCAATGGGGGTTTGAATTTATACCTATACGAAGTTCATTCTCAGCTGAGGCTGCTAACCTTTGTTAAGATCTAACTCCAATATCCTATTTACTGGCTCCCAGGCCCCTAGTCATGACCCCTTAACCATCCTACCATCATAACACTACTTATTAGAGAAAATCAAAACAATTCTAAGATATCACCTCATACCAATCAAATTGGCTAAAATGACAAAAGGGCAAAGTGAGAAATGTTAGAAGCGATGTGTAAAGGTAGGGACATTAATATACTGTTGGTGGAGCTGTGAACTAATCTAACCATTCTGGAGAACAATTTGGAATTATAGCCAGAGAGTTATAAAAACTTGTTATATACCATTATGTAGGGTATATATCCAGAAATATTGGGTATATTTCCCAAGGAGAACAGGGAAAGAGGAAAAACACCCATATGTTCTCAAACACTTAAAGCCATTCTCTTTGTAGTGGCAAAGAATTAGAAACTGAGGTGATGTCCATAAGTTGGGGAATGGTTGAACAAATTATGGTATATGATTGTGATGGAATATTAGTGTACAATAAGGAATGATGAATAGACTTATTTTTAAAAACTTGGAAAGAAATACATGAGATACTAAATTGTGAAATTAGTAGAAGTAGGAAAGCATTATACATACCTATAGAATTTATCCTGGAAGAATAAATTATGAATACTCAGAAAGTGAACAGAAAGATGAAATATGAAATACTTGATTTGCATGTACTTGTTGGTCATCTTGACGACATCTTTTGTAATGTACAAAGGGTGGGGAAATTCTGAGACACTAGTGGATGGGATTTATCATGTACATATGAAGAAAAGCAAGTTAGACATATAGATTTTCAATTTATTTGCATACTATCTTTTTTCTATATGAAAATGCCTGTTTAGTTTTGTAAAATTTGGGAGGGGTAAGTGAGGAAGTTGTCTTATTCTTCTATTTTTGCCCCAGTGATTAGTGTTATACTTCATACATATTAAATTTCTAAAAATGGATTTAATTTATTCATTCATCCTTCTTAATGTGGTTGGACTCAAAAGATTAAGCAATAAGAAGTAATAGTAGTTCATTTAGATTAAAACTATGCTTCTGGTTAAGGTTCTTTTTATTCATTCATCATCTATTTCTCCATTCATTTAATTTGTTGGAGAGGGTTCATCATCTTTGCCACTAAAAGTTTCCAGGAAGATGGGTTTAGAAAGAATACTTTGTTTATTAGTTAACCAGCATTTATGAAGCCTTAATTATGTATTAAGCCCTGTGCTAAGTTCAGGGAACACAGATACAAGAATAATGACAGTCGCTCCCCTCATGTTCAAAAGAACAGGGAAAACTCAGATACTTGGTGAATGAGAGGGTTTTATTATGGAATCCTGAAGAGTAATAAGATATACCTGGTCTGAGATCCTCTTTATTTTTTAAGTTTAATTTAATTTCCTCCAATTGCATGTAAAAATAGTATCCAACATTTAAAGAACATTTTTAATCTAGAATTCCCCCTCTCTTCCCCTTCTCTTCTCCCTGCTGAGATGGTAAGCAATCTGATACAGATTTTACATTTATAGTCACGTAAAACATTTCCCCATATTACTCCTTTTGTGGAAGGAAACTAAAAAAATTAAGCAAGAAAGAAAAAAATTACTTTAGTCTGGATTTAGACAAGTTCAGTTCTTTCTTTGGAAGTAGATATAATTTTTTATTATGAGTCCTTTGGGATTGTTTTGAATCATTATAATAGAGAATAGCTAAGTGATTCATAGTTGTTATTTTACATCATTGCTGCCTCTGCATACAATGTTCTCCTTATTTCACTCTTCTTCCAATCATGTAAGTCTTTCCAGATTTTTCAAGCTCTTCCCACTCATTGTTTCTTATAGCACAACAGTATTCCTTTACAACCATATTTTATAACTTAGTCATTGTCCAGTTGATCCCCTTACTTTCATATTTTTTATCTTTACAAAAAGAACAGCTTTAAATATTTTTCTACATATAGGTCCTTCTCCCTTTTTTATCTTTTTGGGATACAAATTTTGTAATGTTGTTGCTGGGTCAAGGGTATGTACTGTTTTATAGAACTTTGGATATATTGCTCTTCAGAATGGTTGAATAAGTTCACAACACTTCCAACAGTGCATTCATGCCATTTTCCCACATCCCCTCAAACTTTAGACTTTTCCATTTCTGTCATAATAGATAATTGATAGGTGTGGGGTGGTACTTCAGAATCATTTTAATTTGCATTTCTCTAATTAATAGTTATTTAGAGCATTTTTCACATGACCACACAGAGTTTTACTTACCTTGAGAACTATCTCTTGATATATTTCACCTTTTGTCAGCCTGGGAATGACTTGTAATCTCATACATTCAACTCATTTCTCTATGTATTGAGAAAATGTACTGTGTAATACTCTCTATCTTATACATCCTACCCAATCCTTTTTCTCTCTCCTTTCATTCTGACCATCCTCAAAAGTGTTTACATTCTGACCACAGGATTTTCAGTGTGCCCTCTTTTCTATCACCCCCCATTCTCTTATCCCCTTTCCCTCCTACTTTCCTATAGAGTAAGATCAACTTCTATACCGAAATGATTTTGTATGTTCTTCCCTCTTTGAGCCAATTCTTATGAGAATAAGATTCAAGTGCTTACCGCCCTATCTTCTTCACATCTTCTCCATGTAAAAGATTTTTTATGCCTCTTTTATGTGAGATAATTCACTCCATTCCATTTCTCCCTTCTCTTTTCTCCCAAAATGTTCCTTTCTCACCCCTTAATTTTTTCAGTATTACCTGTCATATTCAATTCATACCCTTGTCCTTTCTTTATGAATATTACTAGTAATGGTTCTAATCTAAAGTTCTTAGATATTGTAAGAGTCATCTTTCCATATAAATATGTAAAAAGTTTACCTTTATTGAATGTCTTTTTATTTTTCTTTCCTGTTTTCATTTTATGCTTCTCTTGAGTCTTGTATTTGAGAATCAAATTTTACTTTCAACTTTGGTCTTTTCATCATGATTGAAAATATTCTATTTTATTGAATACTCATTTTCCCTAAGAAGGATTATGTTTAGTTTTGATAAACAAGTGATTCTTGTTAATAGTCCTAGCTCTTTTGCCCCCCAGAACATCATATTACAGGCTCTCCAATGTTCTAATAAAGAAAATGCTAAATATACTGTTCTCCTGTGGTTGCATGATATTTGAATTATTTTTTTTTGGTTGCTTGCAGTATGTTGTCCTTTACCTGAGAGTTTGGGAATTTTTCTATAATATTCCTGGGAATTATTCTTTTGGGATGTATTTCAGAAGATGATCACTGGATTCTTTCATTTTCTTTTTTACCCTCTGATTCTTGAATATGAGTGCAGTTTTCCTTGGTAATTTCTTCAAAAAATGATGTATAAGCTCTTTTTAAAAAATCATAGCTTTCAGGTAGTTCAATGATACATAGATTATTTCTTAGTAAATTATTTCACAAGTCAGTTGATTTACCAATTAGATATTTCACATTATCTTCTATTTCATCATTCTTTTGACTTTGATGATTTTATGTTGTCTCATCAAGCTTCTACTTGACCAATTCTAGTTTGTAAGACATTATATTCTTCAGTGAAATTTGTACCTCTTTTTCCATTTGGCCAATTTTGCATTTTTAAGATGTTCTATTTAGAGGATTTGGGAACCTTGTTTAACAAATAGCCTTTTCTCTTTGTTTGTTTTTTAAGACTATTATATTCTTTCCTTTTTTGTGCCCTTTACCAAACTGTTGAATCTTCTTTCAATGTTTTTCCTATATCATTCTCATTTTTTTCCAAATTTCTCTTCTACTTTTTAAATTTGATTTTTTAAAATCCTTTTTGAGTTCATTCATTTATTCTTTTATAGCCTGAGGCCAATCCACATTTTTCTCAGAAGCTTTAGATCCAGCAGTATTAACTGTGTTGTTTGCTTCTAATTTTGTGTTTTGATATTCCTTGTCACCAAAATAATTTCCTATGTTGTTTTGTTGTTGTTGTTGTCATTATTTTTGGTGGTGATAGTGTTTGCTCATTTTCCAAATTTTTTCCATTTCTTTTAACTTAAAAATTGTTTTTTAAGTTGGACTCTTTAACTGTGGTGAAGGGAGCATTATTCTGAGTTCTTTGTGTGGCTGCCTTCAAGAGCTAGCTCTGTGGGTCTATTAGTTTTCATTCCTTTCAAGGTGGTATGATCTTAGGAGACATGTACTCAGTCCTCTTTCAGTTTGTGCTGTGGTCTCTGAGCAACAACAAGCACTCTTTTCTTCTTTATCACTGTGGTCAGGGTCTCTTACTCCCCTGAAGCCTCAAGCAATTGGTATGTACTATTGCTTCTTCTCATCCTGAGATCATAACCCAGGCCTGTGACCTGGATCTGTGTAAATGCAATAGGGCAAATGTCTTGCACCCATATTGAACAATGGGAAACCTGTAATCTACTTCTAAGCAGTTTTTAGACCCTCTCACCTTACTATCTATGACTCACAGCTCCAAAAGATTTTGGGTTCATTTAGCTTCCCCTAAGGTCTGTTGTTCAAATGGGTCCATGCTTGATGTATTGCTTTGTGCTCCACTTCCATCATGGTGTAATAGATCTTTTATGCCAAACTTCTGAGTTATTTTGGGCTGAAAAATTATTTCACCCTGTCTTTTAATGAATTATGCTCCTCCAGGATTCATTTTGAGGTTTGATATTATAGTTGTTTGGAAGGTAATTTAGTAGCTATCAGGTATGTTCATGTACCTTCTTCATTATCTTGCCTCTACTCCCCTACTATCCTTTAAATGTAGATCATTAGAAGAGTTTCAAGGGTACTTCCAGTGAGTGAATTCCAAGTCTACAGTGAGCTTTCAGCATGAAGAGTTGAAGCATATTAGAGGAAATCTGGAGTTTAGAGTGAATCAAAATGAGATAAACCAGAAGAGCTCTATACATTTAAGAAGAAAATGGATCATGAAGAATTTGGAATAAAGCAGTGGAAAGCATTACTGAAATGGAAGCCATTGTCATTCTGGAGACAGCTAAAAAAAGAAGTGTGGGGAGGAGATAAACCTATAATAAAGAAGGAGCTGCTCACACCTGTAGAAAGTCTTCCCACACTGAGTAGGAGGACTCTTCCCTTACTTCAAGACTGTCTAATAACTACTCTTTGCCAAAAGGCACACAGCATCAAGTAACTCAAAAGAGGAAAAGTAAAATAATATTTAAAAGTAAAATAATATTTAAAAGATGATTGATAGAGGCAGCTGGGTGACTTACTGGATAAAGAGCCAGACTTGGAGAGAGGAGGTCCTGGATTCAAACGTGGCCTTACACACTTCCTACCCAGTGCATGTCACTTAACTCCATTTGCCTAGCCCTAATACTTTTCTGCCTTGGACCCAATACTTATTATCAATTCCAAGACTTCAGAAGGTAAGGGTTTAAAAAATAATTAATTTAAATAATGAGTTAAATATTCCATAGTTGAATAACAATCTAAACATATTCAGGTCACACCTATGGTTAAAAAATAATGACCCATTTTAGATACTATATTGCAGTTTCTATGAAGAAAGATGTTGATAAATAATGGCATTAGTGGATTGTGCATATGCTGATAAGAACTGCATGAACCAATAGATAAGCATGCTGGAACTGCAGTCATGAAGGCCTGGGATTTAACACTTTTGCAACTATGATTAATTCACTTAAAACTTCTGAACTTCAATTTTTCCATCTTTAAAATAGAAATATTAATAATTTTAGGTTTAAATGAAGCTACTATTAAGATTAAAAATAATAAAGGCTGATATAAATATATAAATTAGTATTTTAATTAAAGCCATGCTGATAAAGTCATTAGACCACGTGCTTGTAAGAATTCAAAACTGTTGCCTGCGCCATTATTGTTACCTCTCCTCTCTTCCTGAGTCTGCTGGCCAAGAGGGTGACTTCCTCCTAAACCAGGAGATTTAAACTGACCTCTGCATGCTGACGTAGGCATCCCCACGCCCAAAGAACAGGAAACAGAAACCCGTTGGACCATGGGAAATGTAGTTTGATAGTTCCCACATGTCCATAGAAAAATATATACTTTTAGATGGCATCTCCCAAACTATATATGTACTTTGTAAACCTCAAAGTGTTTTTGTAAATGTCAATTAGTATCAGTAAAGTATAGTTATGTCTTGTTCTCTTAAAAAGGAAATTCTCATGTCTGTATTCTGAGAAATGTCCAGTATTCTTTGTATATGGAAACAAAATGTACCAACAAAATCAGATCATAAAATGGGGCCTCCAAAACCAGGAATAGGTGGGTGGAGAGGCCAAGGGAAATCTCATTACAGAGGATCTTTCTTGGAAACTAATACTAATAGCTGTATTCAAGCAAAATATAACTAAACATATATAAGGACCTCTTTGAAGGAGGAAAAACATAATTAAAAAAAGACAGTGTGTAGTTTGGTATTGACAAGTACATGAAAAGAGTAGTTGGCTATATGACATTCTTTCCAGTGTTCATCCCATTACCACAAAGATGTAAAATATTTCCATGTCACTAACATTTCATAGTTACATAATATTTTGTGGTTATGTACTTCATGTAGTATGTAATATTAATATTTACCTTATGTACATATAATGAGTATATCAATTAATGTGTCTCATTTGATTTGCTTCTCAGAATAAGCCAGTGAGGAAGTTAGGACAGGTATTATAATCGCTATATTATATATATATATAAAACACTATATTCAACATGAAGGGAAATGGTTTCATATTCAGATTTTCTTATCATTATATTTGTCTCTGTAGGCAAATTAATATATTCTATATTCTATTCTTAATTTGAGTTCTATTTGGGTTGATGGGAAGGTAGCCTGTCAGAAAAACAGAGGTTGAGTGGGCACTGCAGGTGCTGCAGATTATAAAATATTTATAGCTGTGCTTTTTGTGGTGGCAACAAACTGGAAAAGGAGGGTATGTCCTTCAATTAGGGAATGGCTGAACAAACTGTGGTATATGCGGGTGATGGAATACTATTGTGCTCAAAGGAATAATAAACTGGAGGAGTTCCTGGCGAACTGGAGAGACTTCCGGGAACTGATGCAGAGCGAAAGGAGCAGAGCCAGAAGAACATTGTACACAATGTTGCTGGCTTCTGTACCAGCAACAATGCAATGACCCAGGACAGCTCTGAGGGATTTATGGTAAAGAATGCTACCTACATTCAGAGATAGAACTGCAGGAGAGGAAACATATAAGAAAAGCAACTGCTTGAACGCATGGGTCGGGGTGGACATGATTGGGGATGTGGACTCGAAACTACTGCACTAATGCAACCACCAACAATTTGGAAATAGGTCTTGATCAAGGACACATGACAAAACCAGTGGAAATGTGCATCGGCCATGGGTGGGGGGAGAGCGGGGGGTGAAGGGGAAAGTAGGAGCATGAATGTGGGCAGCGTTCTTTAACATAGATTCCTCAGAATTGTCCTGGGTCATTGTATTGCTGCTGGTACAGAGGTCCATTACATTCAATTTTACCACAGTATATCAGTCTCTGTGTACAGAGTTCTTCTGGCTCTGCTCCTTTCGCTCTGCATCTGTTCCTGGAGGTCTCTCCAGTTCGCCAGGAACTCCTCCAGTTTATTATTCCTTTGAGCACAATAGTATTCCATCACCCGCATATACCACAGTTTGTTCAGCCACTCCCCAATTGAAGGACATACCCTCCTTTTCCAGTTTGTTGCCACCACAAAAAGTGCAGCTATAAATATTTTCGTACAAGTCTGTTTATCTATGATCTCTTTGGGGTACAAACCCAACAATGGTATGGCTGGATCAAAGGGCAGGCATTCTTTTATAGCCCCTTGAGCATGATTCCAAATTGCTCTATTTCTTTTTAACTGGCTTCGGAGCTATAGGTGGTGTGTGTGGAGGGGTTAGGGGTGGGGTGGTTGCTCAGCCCGCGATTTAGTGAGAGCTGTTTCACCCCTTTATAGCATGGAAATGTCCTGATTCCACGTACCTTCCACGCTGCACCCTGTTGTGGGGTTCCTCCGTTCGTCTGGACTTGTTTTTGTGTCCCCTTGAGGAGTTTTGTGTGTTTTGTTCAGGAGAGGTTAAGAGCTGCTTTTTACTCTGCCCCCATCTTAACCCGGAACCCCATAGCCTATATCTCAACAATGTTTTACAAAAGCAGTTTTATTTAGTTATAGCACTGAATGGATTAACAAGAATTGGGCACTTAGTTTGGGTAGCACTCAGTTGGTTCTCCTTATATCTATAATGAAACATAATCTGATTCAAAAAGTAGGATATGGTAACTTGAGACATCTTTGGCCATCCATCAAGTCCTGATGGTACTAACTTCATGTAATTGAGTCTTTGTATTCCTTTAGTTGAACAGGAAACCATTATCATTACCCTTAACTTCTAGGAAAAGAAGTAGCCTAATCAATACCGAAGGTCAGAAGGAGAGGGAGAGAACACTAGTATCTCTCTGAATCTTTGGTGCCTCCTCCTGTGCAGTGTTTGGCTGAGAACTAACTTCCTAATGTGGAATTGTGAAGGAAGTATGCAAACCATGACAAAAAAATGAACTAGAGGGAAAGTTTAGTACTTCCAAGGATAAAGGGGAAAAGATGTTTTACTTGCTTACTATAAACTTGACTTGAAAGACATAAGATCAGAGCAATGGTGACAATGTGAATTGTAGAGCAGAAAAAGATTCTCTATTTTTTAATACTACCTTTATCTGAGAACAGTGGAGAAGCTACTAGAGAATTCTGATGGGAAACAGGACAGAATATCGTCATTTGCCAAAACCTTCATTCTGTACATAATCTTTTGTCCTTGTTTATGCTATAAGGAGAATATATTTCATATTCAGAGTTCCTCAGTCTTTAACCAAAGGTTGATCCTGGAAAAATTTTGAGCCAGACTTAGTTAGAGATTATTTCCTGCCCACTTTTACCAATTTGTAGAAAGAATAATCCTTGGGGAATCAAACAAAATAAGCTTTCTCTTTATCAGATCTCTTGGGTTCAGAGAAACCTATGAAAAGACTTAAGGTATACAATATTATAGTTAGTGCTTAATTATATATTTTTCTTGAGTTATTTTTATTTATTTGGAATATTTTTTCCATGATTACATGATTCATGATTTTTCCCATCTCTATTTCTAAGAATGAGTGTCGTTTTTTGTCAAAGGCTTTTTCTGCATCTATTGAGATAATCACATGATTTTTGTTGGTTTGATTATTGATGTGGACAATTATATGGATGATTTCCCTAGTATTAAAGCATCTTTGCATTCCTAGTATGAATCCCATGTATTCATAGTGAATAATCCTTGTGATAACTTACTGGAGTCTTTTTGCTAGTATTCTATTTAAGATTTTTGCATCTATGTTCATTAAGGAGATTGATCTGTAGTTTTCTTTCTCCATTTTTGGTCTGCCTGGCTTTATAATTAGTACCATATTTATTTCATAAAAAGAATTTGGTAACACTCCTTCTTTGCTTATTTTGTCAAATAGTATGTAGAGTATTGGGATTAGTTGTTCTTTAAATGTTTGATAGAATTCACTTGTGAATCCATCTGTACCTGGGCATTTTTTCTCAGGGAGTTCCTTGATGGCTTGTTCAATTTCTTTTTTCTGAGATGAGATTGCTTAAGTATTCTATTTCCTCTTTTGTTAATCTAGGCAGTTTATATTTTTGTAAATATTCACCCCTTTTACCTAGATTGTCATATTTATTGCCATATAGTTGGCAAAATAATTCTTAATAATTATCTTAATGTCCTCTTCATTATAGGTGAAGTCACCCTTTTCATATTTGATACTGTTAATTTGATTTTCTGCTTTTTAAAATTAGATTAACCAGTACTTTATCTATTTTATTTGTTTTTTCAAAGTATGAGCACCTCATCTTATTCATTGGTTCAATAGTTCTTTTACTTTCAATTTTATTTCTCCTTTGATTTTTAGGATTTCAAATTTAATTTTTATCTGGGGATTTTTAATTTATTATCTTTCTAGTTTTTTAAGTTGCATGCCCAATTCATTGATCTCTTCTCTCTCTGGTTTATTGATATATACACTCAGGGATATAAATTTCCTCCTGTGTACTGCTTTGGCTGCATCCCATAGATTTTGACATGTTGTTTCCTCATTATAATTCTCTTCAATGACATCAGTAAGTGTTTCTTTGATTTCTTCTTTGACCCACCAGTTTTGAAGAATTAGATTATTTAGTTTCCAATTAATTTTAAATTTGCCTTTCCATAAACATTTATTGATTAAGATTTTTATTGCATTATGTTCTGAAAAATTACTTTTATTATTTTGGCTTTCCTACATTTATTTACAATATTTTTGTGCCCTAGTACATAGTAAATCTTTGTATTTGTGCCATCTGCTGCTGAAAAGGAGGTATATTCCTTTTTCCTATTTTTCTCCAGATATTTATTAGTTCTAATTTTTCTAACATTTCTTTCACTTCCCTTACTTCTTTCTTATTTATTGTTTGGTTTGATTTAGCTAGTTCTGAAAGGGGAAGATTGAGGTCCTCCATTATTATGGTTTTACTATCTATTTCCTTCTTAAGCTCCTTTAGTTTCTCCTTTAAAAATCTGAATGCTGGGGGCAGTTGGGTAGCTCAGTGGAGTGAGAGTCAGGCCTAGAGACAGGAGGTCCTAGGTTCAAACCTGGCCTCAGCCACTTCCCAGCTGTGTGACCCTGGGCAAGTCACTTGACCCCCATTGCCCACCCTTACCAATCTTCCACCTATAAGACAATACACCGAAGAACAAGGGTTTAAAAAAAATCTGAATGCTATACCATTTGGTGCACATATGCAGAGTACTGATATTTCTCCATTATTTATTCTGCCTATCATAAAGATGTAATTACCTTCCTCATCACTTTTAATGAAATATATTTTTGATTTAGCTTTGTCTGAAATCATAATTGCTATTCCTGCCTTCTTTGTCTCAGTTGTAGACCAGAAAACTCTCCTCTACCCTCTTGCCTTTACCCTTTGTATGTCTACCTGCCTCAAGTGTGTTTCTTATAGACAACATATGGTCAGATTCTGATTTTTAACCCATTCTGATATTTGCTTCCTTTTTAAGGGTTAGTACATCCCATTTACATTCACAGTTATAATTACTGTCTGTGTATTCCCCTCCATTTTGACTTTCTCCTATGATTCTGCTTTTTCTCTTATCCCTTTTACCCTCCCCTCCCACTTTTCATTTTTAGTCAATCTCCCCCTCTTTCCCCTCCCTAATGTTACTGCCCTTCCCTCTTCCTCCCTTCTTATTATTTCCTTCTTACTATAGTACCTTTTAAATGACCCATAAAAACTCTCCCTCCCTTGTATTGCTTCCCTCACCACCAGTCCCTTTATTACCCTTCTACTTTTCTATAGGGCACAATACTGTTCTCTGCCCCTATGGATCTGACTCTTCTTTCCTCTCTGAGCCAATTCCAATGAGCATAAGTTTTAATTATTACCTGCTGCCTACCTATTCTTACCTTCCATTGTAATGGTCTTCTCCTTTCTCTCCCCTCCTGTGCTTCTTTATAAGATGTGTATTTACCCCATTTATTTCTTTTCCCATTTCTCTTATTATTATCCTCTTGTTTACCCTTAGCTTTTTATATTTTTTGACATAATCATCCTATAATGTTTATCAATGTAAACTCTAGGCATACTTGCTCTAGTTATCTTGATGATAATAACAATTTTTAAGAGTTTCCAATATCATCTTTTTTATATAGGAATACAAATTAATTTCTATCTACATCAATGGAGGGAGTATCAAAATTAGAAGACAATAGATCCATTTAAGCACTTGGATGTAATAACATTTGTTTAGAAATCATTGATAAAATTATATTTCCTTATATATTCCTTTCCCCCTCTCCCCCCTGCAAGGTGGTTCATAGTACATGCCAATGAGAATATTGTTTTTTTCTCTCCATGGATCATCATTCAATTAACATTAAAATTGTAACTTTCTAGAATCTATTTCCTTTGGTTTATTTCCTTATAACTTATTAAAACTCAGCACCAGCACCATTTCCATCTCTTTTGCTTTTCCTGATCCTTTTGAAATAGTTATACTTTTCCAGAGTCATAGTCCAAAAACGAGTCCAATCACACAAAATTATATTGATAATAATGAAATGAATTTTCCTCTTTAGGATCTCTAGTTGACTATTCTTGTTACTAACATCTATTTTATGGATAAAATGAATTTGTATGTAGACATGTGAAGTCATGAATTTTATTCCTGCCTCTTGTTAGATTTTTTCTTTTTCTTTGATTTTTTGGCATTTCTGAGGCTTTTTTCTCTACTTTTTCGTTATTTTTATATCTCAACTGTTGGATGTACATAGGCAGTTTTCTTCCTCTCATTTGTTTTCTAGATAAAAGTTTTTGTTTTATTTATTTGTAAGACTCCAGAGAGATATATCTTTTACTAGGCATTTTAGGCCCATTCCATGAACTATTGGTAGTATTTTTTAAAAACAGATTTTAAACACTAGTATGAAAATCTAAGTCAAATTCTTAGTCACTTCTTCATTAACCAGTTGTTCATATTCAAACTTTCTTTGTCCTATGCAACTTTGCCTTTGGTATAAGACATAAAAAAGACCTCTTTTATGAAGTTCTTCAGGTATTTTGTTTTGTTTTATTTTACCTCAGATGTAATAATCTCTAGCAATTATTTCTAGGGTCTTTATAGCAGTATAATTTTTTAACCATGTGAGTCACCAGGAGTAGATATTAATCATCAGATTTGACAAGTCTTGGGGTGGTCTCTATCACTTCCTGGGTACATTCCCTGGGAAGACAATAGGCTTTTCAATTGTAAATGTTGTTCACACATCTCCATCTGTGAGAAATTGTTCATTATTATGCACGTCAAATTCTTGCAGGGTCTGAGACTTTCCAAATTAGCATGGACTGACTTTCTAAATGGGCAAAAGAAGACTTCTGAAAGGATTTTTTTCAATAGTCAAGGAAAGATATTGAAAAGCAATTAAATCTTTGATTGAGGGGATATAGGGTAGGGATCAAATTCAGAGAGGTTGAAAAAAATGAACAATGCCCAGAGCACATTTAGTACTATATTAACATAGAAGTTGTCCTGAATCACAGATCTTGACAGACTCAATGAAACTAAATCTATAAAAAAATCTTCTCTTGTTTAATAAAATAGAAATATATGTCATATATGTTTATATATATATTACACACATATCTAGATAGAAATATATTATATCTATAAAATCAAAAGGATAGAAATCTGTCTTTTGATTTTGTGTTTTTTTTTTAACTTTTTACAGTCTATATTGGTCTCACAGAGGAGTGATATATTAGGCTAAAAGAAAAGTTTAGTGGGGAAAAAAATGAAGCAAATATTTAGAAGTTGAGCCTATTATTTGTTCTTTTTTGTGATTTTTAAAATCCTGCTTATAAAGGGGCTCAAGAAATTGGATGACTTTTTCCAGTATGGGAGAAGCTTTGAATCTGCAATTAGAGTATCAGTATCAACTCCAAAATACACTCATGTAGCAATCACCCATGTCTTTGTGTTTCATTAATTTCTACTTCATCTATAAAACACATTAAAATGCCTTTAAATATAGCAAGTCTTATAAAACTTTACCTCTCTGGCACACAACAGTGTTGAGGAAAACTCATGTCTGTTTATTCTCCAAAAAAACATTTAAGAAGAAGCCCTGAGTATTTTGAATAAACGTGCCCCAAGGACTTGAATGAAATTCTGATGGACTATGCAACAAAATATGTATGTCTAGGAATATCTTCAGAATCTCTAGATGTGTATGTATTAAGTCTAGATAGAGAAAGAAAGCAAATTTTCCAAGTACTAAGATAGAGATAATGACAAAATACCAAAAGTCTCACAAACCAATATGGGCTGGAGAAATCTGCTTATAAAGTACAAAGCAAAAATATTCCTCTAAATCCCTGGCTGACTTTTTGATTGTCAAACCAGGAAAGAGAAAAATGAAAAAAATATTCAGAAATAAAGCTCTGTTTTGAGCCATTTAGACTTATAGGAAATCTGAAGAAATTTGGTTTGGTATCCTGGAACACAGAACAATTACCATCTACTAGAGACAGAAGAGAACTGTGGGAAGAAGATGAAGAGTGAGCAGCAGGGTCATCAGTGCAAGATGGCAGAAGATACTGAAATTAGGGATCAGGGAGTGACTGCCCTCTGCTAAAATCTAAATAGAACAGTAGGAAATGTGGGTTATGGACCTCTCAGACAGGGTAAGAAAATTCTTCAAAATATACATAGACCCTCTTGTCAGAAGGGAGTTAAGTATGATACAGTAGAAAGAATACTGGATTTACAGCCAGAAAGTTTGGTTTTGAATATTGACTCTAACTCTTCCTAACTGTATACTCTTGGACAAGTTGCTTCACCTCCCTTTGAGTGTTTCTTTACCTATATAATAATATAGTTGGTCGAGATGAGATATAATGTTTCATCCAACCCTAAACTTAAGAATCTTGGAACATAAGAGATTTTAAAGCATTAAAATTCATGTGAATGTGAGATAGTGAATTAAAATGGATTGCTTTCAGAACCAAATGACCTATGTTCTACTTCAGAAGTGACTTGAGTAAAGGTATGATCTGTGTTCTACACAGGACACCTATGTGAAGTTTGGCAAATCATTTTTTATTATTAATCCTTTACTGTTTTCCTATATATGGAAGAGTTTGGAATAAATTACCTCTATGGTCTCTTCCAGATTTGAATCTTATTGTCCTATTATCGGGTGAATAAAATGAATATTTTTGTCATATTTCTCAGTTCTAGCTCTGATTGTATGGAACTTGATGTATCAGAAAGCTCTGTTTTGAGTCAGTGGGAAACAAGCACTTTTCCATTTCAGGTTTCATCCATACCAATAAAAGAGTTGAAAGGTTTCTCAGTGTTCTGGAAAAAAATGTTAAAAATTAAACAATATTTTGAACCCCAGATATCTTAGTTATTCTGTAACATTATTCAGGAATAATTTAGTATTTCCAAGTAGATCTGGGCTATTCATAAGACAAACAAAACTGTGTTTTATTCTCTTCCTATTTTACCTTGTTTTTAAATCAACTTGCTACTTTTCTCCAAGGACAGAGAAAATAAGCCAATGATTTTCTTTGGCAGAAGTCTTCAAGAGGTCTTCAATAGTGTTTAACTTTCTAAAACAACTAATTAAAATAAGTCATTAGAGAATCTTGTGAGTTAATTTTTTTTTTCATTTATAGATGTAGAAGTTAGTTTTTTATTCATTTAGTCCATAAGTTTACAAAAACATCAGTCTTGGAAAATGGCATTATGTTGATTATCTTCCTAAAAACATGCTGTCCCTTTTAATAAGACCATACTAAGGAAGTTGATGACAGCTTTTCTTATCTGAGTTGACATTAGGCACAATGATTCTGGAAAACCTTATACAGAAAAAATATCTTTGTATAGTTCCTTTAAAGTACTGGTAGGCAATCTTATTTCACTTTTTGTATAATTCCTATGACTAAACTAAGTAGGCCAGAATATTTCCTCAGATTGAGAACTCGTTTTTAGAGAGACTCACTTGTTCCTAATTTGTACCTATATGTAGGAAAAATATTTAAAATTCTTCACAAATAGGAAAACTAAATTTTTAAAATTTTAGAAAGGAAGAGGAGAAAACCCTCAAAAGTAGGACAGGAAGTGACTTGAATAATGAAGGAAGAAGAGACAGGTAAGAATGTTGACTAGGGAGAACAAATCAAGAAATGGAAGCAGATTTTTAAGGAAGTTTTTTTTCAGACAGGATTAAAAAGATTCACATTTTTAAACTTACATTGATTTGACATTCTAAGTTTTATATTATTTTAACACCATGAAGCACTTTTATGAAAAAATACAATATAAAAGTTATTCTGGTGGCAGAGAAGACCAAAATACAAACTCAGAATGCATCAAAGTTAATACTGCTGTATACAAAGGCTCAAAAAATGTGAATTGGTGTAGAGCCCAAAAAGAATTATTGGAGAAGTGCAGAAAAAAAAGATTTCAAAATCATTTGAGGGTTAAAAGGAAAATTGAGGAAAAAAGTGAATGAGGCAAGAAGAATGAGGCATGAGAAAGGAATTAACAGCCTGGTAAAGGAGGTACAGAAATGCTGAAGCATAATAGGGCAATTGATGATGTACAAAACTTAACTGAAGAGAAGAATTGCTAAAAAAGATTGGCCAGGTGGGAAAAGATATTTAAAATTTCACTGACTGTAATTTCTTAAAGAGCACAATTAACCAAATGAGAAAAGATGAAGAAAAAAATCACTGGAGAAAAAGAAATCCATAAAAAGAATATTTCAAAAAATGGGGAAAACATTAAAAAATCAGTGAAGAAAATAATTCCTTAAAAATTAATCTTGGACAAGTGGAAGCTATTGACTTCATGAGACATCAAACAACAACAACAACTACTACTACTACTATAATAAAACAAAGTCAAAAGAATGACTGATATATATATATATATATATATTTGGCAAAATAACTGACGGAAAAAAAAGACCCAGGAGAGATAATATAAGGCTCATTGAACTGCTTTAAAGCATGATTTGAAAAAGAAAGATGACATCATCTTTCAATAAGTTATCAATGAAAAATGCCTTGATATTCTAGAACCAGAGGGTAAAATAGAAGTGTAAAGAATCACTTCTTAAAAGGATTCCAAAATGAAAACTTTTAAGAATATTGTAGCCAAATTCCAAAATGCCCAGGTCAAATAGAAAATATTTCAAACCAATAAAAAGTAATATTTCAAATATTGTGGAACCACAATCAGTCTAACACAAGACTTAGCAGCTTCTACATTAAAGTATTGGAGGGGTTGATATATGATATTTCATAAGGCAAAGAAGCTGGGACTACAACAAAGAATTACCTCCCAGGAAAACTGAGTATAATCCTTCAGATGAAAAAATGGGCATTTTATGAGAGGACATTCAAGTATTTCTGATGAAAAAGACCTGAGCAAAATAGAAAATTTGACTCTGAAATATGTCTCAAAAGAAAGACAAAATGTAAATAAGAAAGAGAAATCATAGATTCAAAAAAGTTAAACTATATACAGCCTTACACATATAAGATGATACTTGTAACTCCTAAGAACTTTATCATTATTGGTGAAGTTAGGAGTATATATAGACAAAGGACAAGAATGTGAGTTGAATATGATGGTACATGTAACATCCATGATCCTAAAAGAGGTGAAACTACCTCACAGAATTCCATAGGACTCCCCAGAACTCCAGGAGAGGGGGAAGTTGGGGCAGTTAAGAATGTGAATATAAAAGCCAGGACTCCTAGCTTGCAAGAACACTCTTTTGGGGATTTCATGGGAGGCTGAGAAGGAGGGTAGGATTGCTCTTTTTGTTAGCTCATGTCTGACCTCAGGGAGCAGGGAGTTACTTTGCTATTTATTCAATGCAGACTGTATCAGGCTGTGTGCACTGGGAAAATACCTCATGTGCAGAATCTCAACAAATCTCTAATTTAAATAGATCTTCAATCAAGCTTGCCTCCACCATGTTAAACTTGATAACATTAGATTAAGAGAAAAGTAAGTTTGTGAGTGAGATAGAAGTTAAGTTAGTCAAAACACATTCCCTTTGGGGGAATATGTTTCCAACAAGTTTCATGACAATATTAGGTAGGTTACCTCACCCTTATCCTAAAATTGACCTCCCCTTTCCTTGTTTTCCTGATATTAATAAACCCCTTGCCTTGTTAAGTTTATTTTTTTGTTTTTTTTGTTTTTGTTTTTTTTAACCCTTAACTTCTGTGTATTGGCTCCTAGGTGGAAGAGTGGTAAGGGTGAGCAATGGGGGTCAAGTGACTTGCCCAGGATCACACACCTGGGAAGTGTCTGAGGCCAGATTTGAACCTNTAAATCAACTTGCTACTTTTCTCCAAGGACAGAGAAAATAAGCCAATGATTTTCTTTGGCAGAAGTCTTCAAGAGGTCTTCAATAGTGTTTAACTTTCTAAAACAACTAATTAAAATAAGTCATTAGAGAATCTTGTGAGTTAATTTTTTTTTTCATTTATAGATGTAGAAGTTAGTTTTTTATTCATTTAGTCCATAAGTTTACAAAAACATCAGTCTTGGAAAATGGCATTATGTTGATTATCTTCCTAAAAACATGCTGTCCCTTTTAATAAGACCATACTAAGGAAGTTGATGACAGCTTTTCTTATCTGAGTTGACATTAGGCACAATGATTCTGGAAAACCTTATACAGAAAAAATATCTTTGTATAGTTCCTTTAAAGTACTGGTAGGCAATCTTATTTCACTTTTTGTATAATTCCTATGACTAAACTAAGTAGGCCAGAATATTTCCTCAGATTGAGAACTCGTTTTTAGAGAGACTCACTTGTTCCTAATTTGTACCTATATGTAGGAAAAATATTTAAAATTCTTCACAAATAGGAAAACTAAATTTTTAAAATTTTAGAAAGGAAGAGGAGAAAACCCTCAAAAGTAGGACAGGAAGTGACTTGAATAATGAAGGAAGAAGAGACAGGTAAGAATGTTGACTAGGGAGAACAAATCAAGAAATGGAAGCAGATTTTTAAGGAAGTTTTTTTTCAGACAGGATTAAAAAGATTCACATTTTTAAACTTACATTGATTTGACATTCTAAGTTTTATATTATTTTAACACCATGAAGCACTTTTATGAAAAAATACAATATAAAAGTTATTCTGGTGGCAGAGAAGACCAAAATACAAACTCAGAATGCATCAAAGTTAATACTGCTGTATACAAAGGCTCAAAAAATGTGAATTGGTGTAGAGCCCAAAAAGAATTATTGGAGAAGTGCAGAAAAAAAAGATTTCAAAATCATTTGAGGGTTAAAAGGAAAATTGAGGAAAAAAGTGAATGAGGCAAGAAGAATGAGGCATGAGAAAGGAATTAACAGCCTGGTAAAGGAGGTACAGAAATGCTGAAGCATAATAGGGCAATTGATGATGTACAAAACTTAACTGAAGAGAAGAATTGCTAAAAAAGATTGGCCAGGTGGGAAAAGATATTTAAAATTTCACTGACTGTAATTTCTTAAAGAGCACAATTAACCAAATGAGAAAAGATGAAGAAAAAAATCACTGGAGAAAAAGAAATCCATAAAAAGAATATTTCAAAAAATGGGGAAAACATTAAAAAATCAGTGAAGAAAATAATTCCTTAAAAATTAATCTTGGACAAGTGGAAGCTATTGACTTCATGAGACATCAAACAACAACAACAACTACTACTACTACTATAATAAAACAAAGTCAAAAGAATGACTGATATATATATATATATATATATTTGGCAAAATAACTGACGGAAAAAAAAGACCCAGGAGAGATAATATAAGGCTCATTGAACTGCTTTAAAGCATGATTTGAAAAAGAAAGATGACATCATCTTTCAATAAGTTATCAATGAAAAATGCCTTGATATTCTAGAACCAGAGGGTAAAATAGAAGTGTAAAGAATCACTTCTTAAAAGGATTCCAAAATGAAAACTTTTAAGAATATTGTAGCCAAATTCCAAAATGCCCAGGTCAAATAGAAAATATTTCAAACCAATAAAAAGTAATATTTCAAATATTGTGGAACCACAATCAGTCTAACACAAGACTTAGCAGCTTCTACATTAAAGTATTGGAGGGGTTGATATATGATATTTCATAAGGCAAAGAAGCTGGGACTACAACAAAGAATTACCTCCCAGGAAAACTGAGTATAATCCTTCAGATGAAAAAATGGGCATTTTATGAGAGGACATTCAAGTATTTCTGATGAAAAAGACCTGAGCAAAATAGAAAATTTGACTCTGAAATATGTCTCAAAAGAAAGACAAAATGTAAATAAGAAAGAGAAATCATAGATTCAAAAAAGTTAAACTATATACAGCCTTACACATATAAGATGATACTTGTAACTCCTAAGAACTTTATCATTATTGGTGAAGTTAGGAGTATATATAGACAAAGGACAAGAATGTGAGTTGAATATGATGGTACATGTAACATCCATGATCCTAAAAGAGGTGAAACTACCTCACAGAATTCCATAGGACTCCCCAGAACTCCAGGAGAGGGGGAAGTTGGGGCAGTTAAGAATGTGAATATAAAAGCCAGGACTCCTAGCTTGCAAGAACACTCTTTTGGGGATTTCATGGGAGGCTGAGAAGGAGGGTAGGATTGCTCTTTTTGTTAGCTCATGTCTGACCTCAGGGAGCAGGGAGTTACTTTGCTATTTATTCAATGCAGACTGTATCAGGCTGTGTGCACTGGGAAAATACCTCATGTGCAGAATCTCAACAAATCTCTAATTTAAATAGATCTTCAATCAAGCTTGCCTCCACCATGTTAAACTTGATAACATTAGATTAAGAGAAAAGTAAGTTTGTGAGTGAGATAGAAGTTAAGTTAGTCAAAACACATTCCCTTTGGGGGAATATGTTTCCAACAAGTTTCATGACAATATTAGGTAGGTTACCTCACCCTTATCCTAAAATTGACCTCCCCTTTCCTTGTTTTCCTGATATTAATAAACCCCTTGCCTTGTTAAGTTTATTTTTTTGTTTTTTTTGTTTTTGTTTTTTTTAACCCTTAACTTCTGTGTATTGGCTCCTAGGTGGAAGAGTGGTAAGGGTGAGCAATGGGGGTCAAGTGACTTGCCCAGGATCACACACCTGGGAAGTGTCTGAGGCCAGATTTGAGCCTAGGACCTCCCCCTGTCTCTAGGCCCAACTCTCAATCCACTGAGCTACCCAGTTCCCCCCTCCCTTGTTAAGTTTGAGAGCCTGTGTGAAGTTATCCTTCGGTTATTCCAACCAATAGCATACATTACCTAAGCAAAATCTTCATCCAGGCAAGCACTGGAACAGCTATTACCTAGAGAGCAAGTCTGCTGTATTAGAAGACATCCTGAACCTTTATCTATTTTAGGGTTTAGGGGAATAACCTTTTAACAGTGGAAAATGCAAATCTCAGTGGGATTATTTCCTGTCTACCAATTTAGCCCTGGATTTTCCAAGCTTAAATAGCCTCCATTTCTTGATCTAAAGGGGATTCAGTTAAAACTGTTACTCTTTCTGCTACAACTGCCTCAGGAGAACTTTTATAGTGCAGAGGAAGATGGGAAAAGTAGGGAGAAGAGTCAACCTTACTCTTATTAGAATTGGATCAAAAGAAGAAGAACATACACATTCAATTGGGTTTAGAAATCTATTTTACCCTATAGGAAATCTGGAGTGGAAAGGGATAAAAGGGGTGGGGGGTTCTGATAGAAGGGAGGGCAAATTGGAGAAAACTTTACTCAGAAACAATACATTTTTGATGATAGGATAAAAGGAAAGAGAAAAGGATTAATGGGGATTAATAGAGTCAAAGGTAATACACAGAAATCATAATGGTAAAAAATAATTTACGTGTCTCTAATAAAGGCCTCATTTCTCAGATACATAGAAAAATGTGTGAAGGATATAAGAATACAATTAATTCCCTGATTGATAAATGGTCAGTGATTATGAAGAGGTAGTTTTCAAAGTAAAAACAAAGAAACAAACAAAGAAACAAATAAATAAAAGTTAAACAACCTCTAAATTACTATTAATGAGAGAAATGCAAATTGAAGTAACTCTGAGCTACCACACACACCTATCAGCCTGAGTATTATGAGAGAAAATGAGGATTACAAAAGTTTCAGGGAATGTGGAAAAATTGAGACACAAATTCCCTGGTGGGGCAGGTTGAACTAATTCACTCATTCTGTAGAGCAAATTGGCTCAATTTCCAAAGGGCTTTAAGTTGTATTAACCCAGTAATAAAAAAGACCTATATCTACACTTGATCTTAGCCAAAAGGCTGAGAAGCAATGAGACCTATATCTACAAAAATATTTATAGGAACTCTTTTTTCATAGCAAAGAAATGTAAAATAAAGGGATACCCTTCAATTACAAAATGGTTAAATTGCATTATATGATTATAATAAAATAGTATTTTGGGAAAAGAAATGATGAGCAGGATAACCAGAAAAATATGAAAAGGCAAAAAAACTAATATGAAGTGACTTGAACAGAATCAGAACATTGTATATATTCAAAATAATATATCAACTAATAACTGTCAATAACTTAGTTCTTTTCAGCAATGCAATGATCTAAGACAGTGCCAAAGGACTCATGATGAAAACTGCTATCTGCTTCCAGAAAAAAAAATCATAGATTCTGAATCCAGATTGAATCATCCTATATATCTTTATTTTCATTTTTTAGTCTTCTTCCACAAAAGAATTAATATGGAAAAAAAGATTTTACCTGCTTGTGCTTGTAAAATTGATATCAGATTGCTTACCATTTCAGTGAGGAGGGGGGAGAGAGGAAGAGATTATGAGAGTCAAACAAAAAATCTTTGTTTTTATGTGTAATTTGGGAAAATAATATTGAATAAAATTTCAGCCTGTGAAGTGAAAATAGTAATTACCCTTTGTTATCCAGAAGACTCTTCCATGGAAGTGAGAACTATTCTAAGTCCTTCCAAAATCCTTCAAAAGGATAGAAATGGTGATGGATTATATATCTGTTGTCTAAGGGTTAGCATGGCCATATTTATACTCACTTATGTTTCATTCTTTTGGCCATATTGTAATGAACTGTTATTCAGAAAATCTGAGACTTAAGTCAAGAAATACTTGGATTAAATCTCATTCCTGACATATATCTCTATGACCAAAGGTAAATCTATTGATCTGAATATCAATTTCTTCATCAACAAAAAGGGGATTATATAGCATATAGTAAGCATTTCACATAGATATGGTGAGAAATAAATGAGAATCTTTTCTATAATCTCTGGATGTCCTTCTAACTCTAGATCTATGATTCTTTGAAGGTGTATATGTGAAGCATGACAAACTTTCAATAATATAAATATATTATCTATTATTTGATATTAAGCCCTAGAAGGATTGAAATCCATCTCAGTAAATGAGCTGTGTATTCGGGGAGGGGAATAATGGGTAGCTAAAAATGATCAAAACTAGGCAAGTATTGTAGTGACAAAAACCACTGGCTTCTAGGAAATAAGGAACACTGACTCAAAGAATATTTCTCTCTCCTGATTAGGCTTTTTCTAACCCTAATATAAAGAAGGAGCTAAATGGCTGCATGAATAAAATATTGGGCTTAGAATAAGGAAGAACTGGATTAAAATCTGGCCCTAGACACTTACTAGCTATCTGACCCTGAACAAGTCACTTAACCTCTGTTCATCTTAAGCTACTAAAAAAGGATATAACAAACTGTTATAATATCTTTCCCAAGTGTATACCATTGGCATGCTATGGATCCAGGGCATCATGAGGAGCTTGAAGTGACTGAACAACAGAAAAAAATCCTAGGATAGCATAGTAGGCCAATTGTGTTAATGTTTTCTAGCTCAAGGAGGGTCTTAACTTGACTTTTAGCTTCTGCTTTTAACTCTATGAATTTGGTCATCATGACTTAGTTCTTAGTTCTTCTTACCCTACCTTACTTCCCTCAGCATTTAGTGCCTTTCTAACTTGACATCCAAGGATTATACACTTTTTTCTTTTCTATGTATAATTTTATACTTTTTAAAATTTTAATAAAAAATTTCCACATAAATTTTATGAAATTATATAATCCATATCATCTTCCTCCTTTCTCCGCTCTCCCTTCCCAAAGTCAGGAAGCAATTCTATCTGTGGTATACCTGTATTATCATGCAAAATATGTTTCCATATTATTCATTTTGTAAGTGAATAATCTAATAAAGCCAAAACTATAAGACATATACCTAAATAAAGAAGTTATAAATCACAGCTTCCATCTGCACTCTTACTCCAACCTCCAACAGTTCTTTCTCTGGAGGTGGATAGCATTTTTTTTTCATAAGTCCCTCAGAATTTATCTGGATTTTTGGATTGCTATTAATAGCAAAATCTATCACACTTGACCATTATAAAATACTGTTATTACTGTGTACAATGTTTTCCTAGTTCTACTTATTTTACTCTGCATCAGTTCATGTAAGTCTTTCCAGTTTTTTTCTGAAATCATCCTGTTCATCATTCCTTATACTATAATAATATTCAATCACTGTCATTTGGCACAAATTGTTCAGCCATTCTCCAATTGAGGGACATCCCTTTAGTTTCCAATTCTTGCCACCACAAAGAGAGCAAGCTATAAATATTTTTGTACAAACAGTTTCATTCCCATTTTTTACTTCTTTTGGATATAGATCCAGTAGTGGTAGTACTGGATCAAATGTTATACATTCTTTTCTAACCTCTTGGCCATGATTCACAATACCACCAATAATATATTAATGTCTTAATTTTGCCAAATTCCCTCCAATATTTATCATTCTGCTTTATTGTCATATTGGCCAATCTAATAGGTGTGAGATGGTACCTCAGAGTTGGTTTAATGTTCATTTCTCTAATCAAGAGGGATTTAGAATATTTTTTCATATGATTATTTATAGCTTTGATTTCACCTGAAAACTGCTTATTCATTTATTAATTCGGGAATAACTTGGATTCTTATAAATTGGACTTAGTTCTTTATATATTTGAGAAAGAAGACCTTTATCAGAGAAATGTGTTATAATTTTTCCAAGTTCATTGCTTCCCTTCTAACCTTCATTCCACTGGATTTGTCTGTACAAAAACTTTTAAATTTAATATAATCAAAATTATTCCTTTTATATCTTATAAGGTTTTCTGTCTCTTGTTTGTTCATAAATTCTTCCCTTCTCCAGGAATGTGACAGATAAGCTATTCTATGTTCCAATAATTTATTTATAATATCATCCTTTATGTTTAAATCATGTGTACATTTTGACTTTTTCTTGGTAGAGTGGGAGATATTGATCTAAACATATTTTTTCCAGATTGTTTTCCAACTTTTCTAGTGGTTTTGTTCAAATAACAAATTATTATCCCAAAATCTGGGATTTGAGGTTCATCAAATATGAGCTTGTTGAGGTAATTTACCCCAGTCTATTCCATTGATCCATCCTTCTATTCCTTGGCCAGTATCATATTGTTTTGATGATGACTGCTTTATAGTACAAAGTAAGATCTGGTACTACTAGGTTACCATCCTTCACATTTTTTTCATTCATTCCCTGGATATTCTTGATCTTTTGTTTGTTTTTTTTTTGAGATTAATTTTGCTATTATTTTTTTCTAGTTCTATAAAAGTTTTTTTTGGTAGTTTTATGGGTATAACACTGAATAAGTAAATTAATTTAGCTAGAATTGTCATTTTTCAAGTGTTATATACTTGATCTATTATGAAAATTCTGCAGCTTAACCAAATTGAAAAGTAATTGGGAAATATTTAACAAAATAAATATAAATGCAATAGAACATAAAACATTTTAATGTGTCTTTCTAAGTCACTTTGCCTCCACAAAAATTCTTATGTTTATTTTTAGTAGCCTACATTATTATTTGAAATTAATACCAGTGTCCTGGAACAATCCTCTATCATGTCAGCTTCTTTATCATTGGTAAATTCTTTTTAGGACCTACTTCAGTAGGATAGGTGTAGGCTGACCTTCTTATCCCTCCCCTTGGAAACTTTTTTAAATCACCCTTTTCTCCCTTTTATATTTCTCTGCTTTTTTTTAGTATCCCTAAACCTTAACAGAATGCTGGGGATGCAGTAAGAACTCAATAAATGTTTCTAACATGCTCCCTTAAATTTTGTCATATTAGAGTTCCTACTCATTTCTATACAAATTCTCCTCAGCCAGTATAAGACTTTTGGAAAAAGAGCTATTTACTGGGTTTTCTTGCAATATTCAACACTCACTTCCACAAAAGAATGTTCATATTTTTTTTAGTCCTACTGAATCATAGAACCATCTGGAAGCTAGCTAGAAATGGACATTGACAGATTTTTTGCAACACATTGTCACTGCTTTTCTTCTACTTTTCACCATCACCTAATATCTCACCTTTTATTCCAAAGTGTTTTATAAACAGCAAATCTTTATCTTCATACTATACTTTGGAAGTTTATTGAAGATAAGACTCTCCATCTTTTTATAAGAAGTATGGTTGGGAGAGTAGGAGGAAGAAAACACACAATCTAAGACAAAGTATTTTAATAGTCTGAGTCAGTTGTAGGAGGCAACATATATATCTAAGAATATTAATTTTTCAAATTTTACTAGAGAGTCACAAGCCTTTCCTTAAACATTTCAGTAGTGTTACTGTAATCAGAGAAAAGGCAATTTAGATAGTGGATAAAAGGAAGTCTCATTAGCTGGAATAACTAGGTTCAAGTTGAACCTCTGATACATATAGAGTGTATGACCCCAGGCAAAATATTACTTAAACCCTAAAAACTCTGGACAATTCTCTGACTGAAGAACTGATATACATCAAGAAGGAGAGAGTGAATTCCTTTCTTGGGAGTTCAGGTTACCAATGAAAATACAGGTCCGTTCACTTCCCCTGACAAAAATTAGCTTGGATGTTAATTTTACAACTTTACAAAAGGTTTTTTACATTTAATTCCCATCTTATACTTACAACTGAACTGTAGGTTGGATAAAGTGGGTATTATGATGATTAAGTCAGCAAGCATTTATTAATCTTTTACTATGTTTACTGTGTTTACTTGAGAGAAAACCAACACAAAACTAGTAGTCCCTGCCTTCAAGGAGCTCATGGTCTAATGAAGGAGTCAATATGTAAGTAATTATGTAAGAAATATAAGGCATATATAGATATAGGATGATTTTAATAGGAAATCAAATGTCATAATGAATAAATTATTTGTTATGTGTCTCAGAAGCAGTAAGTGATAGAACTTGGACTTAATCCCAAGCCTTCTGGCCTTAAGTTAAGGAACCTATTCAATATTATATACTGTCTTTTTTATTTGTTTATCTCTTGGTCTTACACGTACCTTATGCTTAATGATTAAACCAAGCCTCATTCTCTGCCTTATTTTCCAAACTCATAAAATTAAGTTAATTTTACACATGAGGAACTGAGGAAAAGAAGATTAAGTGACTTTCCGAGGATCACATAGCTAATAATTGCATGAACTTGTACTTGAATTCAGGTTTCCCTGACTCCAGGACTGGAGGTCTATCAACTGCACCAACTAGATGTATTCTGCCTGACACATAATAGATGATGAATAAATACCTGTCCCCTTCTTTACCTGCCTTCTTTTTCTCTCCTGAACGGTGACAAAGATATTAATTCATATTATCATGCTAACAAAAATTAAATCTCCAAAACAGGTCTTCGGCCTTAGCAAAAATAAACAAACAAATAAATGAATGTATATATATATATACATTTAAATGTATATANAATTCCCTCCAATATTTATCATTCTGCTTTATTGTCATATTGGCCAATCTAATAGGTGTGAGATGGTACCTCAGAGTTGGTTTAATGTTCATTTCTCTAATCAAGAGGGATTTAGAATATTTTTTCATATGATTATTTATAGCTTTGATTTCACCTGAAAACTGCTTATTCATTTATTAATTCGGGAATAACTTGGATTCTTATAAATTGGACTTAGTTCTTTATATATTTGAGAAAGAAGACCTTTATCAGAGAAATGTGTTATAATTTTTCCAAGTTCATTGCTTCCCTTCTAACCTTCATTCCACTGGATTTGTCTGTACAAAAACTTTTAAATTTAATATAATCAAAATTATTCCTTTTATATCTTATAAGGTTTTCTGTCTCTTGTTTGTTCATAAATTCTTCCCTTCTCCAGGAATGTGACAGATAAGCTATTCTATGTTCCAATAATTTATTTATAATATCATCCTTTATGTTTAAATCATGTGTACATTTTGACTTTTTCTTGGTAGAGTGGGAGATATTGATCTAAACATATTTTTTCCAGATTGTTTTCCAACTTTTCTAGTGGTTTTGTTCAAATAACAAATTATTATCCCAAAATCTGGGATTTGAGGTTCATCAAATATGAGCTTGTTGAGGTAATTTACCCCAGTCTATTCCATTGATCCATCCTTCTATTCCTTGGCCAGTATCATATTGTTTTGATGATGACTGCTTTATAGTACAAAGTAAGATCTGGTACTACTAGGTTACCATCCTTCACATTTTTTTCATTCATTCCCTGGATATTCTTGATCTTTTGTTTGTTTTTTTTTTGAGATTAATTTTGCTATTATTTTTTTCTAGTTCTATAAAAGTTTTTTTTGGTAGTTTTATGGGTATAACACTGAATAAGTAAATTAATTTAGCTAGAATTGTCATTTTTCAAGTGTTATATACTTGATCTATTATGAAAATTCTGCAGCTTAACCAAATTGAAAAGTAATTGGGAAATATTTAACAAAATAAATATAAATGCAATAGAACATAAAACATTTTAATGTGTCTTTCTAAGTCACTTTGCCTCCACAAAAATTCTTATGTTTATTTTTAGTAGCCTACATTATTATTTGAAATTAATACCAGTGTCCTGGAACAATCCTCTATCATGTCAGCTTCTTTATCATTGGTAAATTCTTTTTAGGACCTACTTCAGTAGGATAGGTGTAGGCTGACCTTCTTATCCCTCCCCTTGGAAACTTTTTTAAATCACCCTTTTCTCCCTTTTATATTTCTCTGCTTTTTTTTAGTATCCCTAAACCTTAACAGAATGCTGGGGATGCAGTAAGAACTCAATAAATGTTTCTAACATGCTCCCTTAAATTTTGTCATATTAGAGTTCCTACTCATTTCTATACAAATTCTCCTCAGCCAGTATAAGACTTTTGGAAAAAGAGCTATTTACTGGGTTTTCTTGCAATATTCAACACTCACTTCCACAAAAGAATGTTCATATTTTTTTTAGTCCTACTGAATCATAGAACCATCTGGAAGCTAGCTAGAAATGGACATTGACAGATTTTTTGCAACACATTGTCACTGCTTTTCTTCTACTTTTCACCATCACCTAATATCTCACCTTTTATTCCAAAGTGTTTTATAAACAGCAAATCTTTATCTTCATACTATACTTTGGAAGTTTATTGAAGATAAGACTCTCCATCTTTTTATAAGAAGTATGGTTGGGAGAGTAGGAGGAAGAAAACACACAATCTAAGACAAAGTATTTTAATAGTCTGAGTCAGTTGTAGGAGGCAACATATATATCTAAGAATATTAATTTTTCAAATTTTACTAGAGAGTCACAAGCCTTTCCTTAAACATTTCAGTAGTGTTACTGTAATCAGAGAAAAGGCAATTTAGATAGTGGATAAAAGGAAGTCTCATTAGCTGGAATAACTAGGTTCAAGTTGAACCTCTGATACATATAGAGTGTATGACCCCAGGCAAAATATTACTTAAACCCTAAAAACTCTGGACAATTCTCTGACTGAAGAACTGATATACATCAAGAAGGAGAGAGTGAATTCCTTTCTTGGGAGTTCAGGTTACCAATGAAAATACAGGTCCGTTCACTTCCCCTGACAAAAATTAGCTTGGATGTTAATTTTACAACTTTACAAAAGGTTTTTTACATTTAATTCCCATCTTATACTTACAACTGAACTGTAGGTTGGATAAAGTGGGTATTATGATGATTAAGTCAGCAAGCATTTATTAATCTTTTACTATGTTTACTGTGTTTACTTGAGAGAAAACCAACACAAAACTAGTAGTCCCTGCCTTCAAGGAGCTCATGGTCTAATGAAGGAGTCAATATGTAAGTAATTATGTAAGAAATATAAGGCATATATAGATATAGGATGATTTTAATAGGAAATCAAATGTCATAATGAATAAATTATTTGTTATGTGTCTCAGAAGCAGTAAGTGATAGAACTTGGACTTAATCCCAAGCCTTCTGGCCTTAAGTTAAGGAACCTATTCAATATTATATACTGTCTTTTTTATTTGTTTATCTCTTGGTCTTACACGTACCTTATGCTTAATGATTAAACCAAGCCTCATTCTCTGCCTTATTTTCCAAACTCATAAAATTAAGTTAATTTTACACATGAGGAACTGAGGAAAAGAAGATTAAGTGACTTTCCGAGGATCACATAGCTAATAATTGCATGAACTTGTACTTGAATTCAGGTTTCCCTGACTCCAGGACTGGAGGTCTATCAACTGCACCAACTAGATGTATTCTGCCTGACACATAATAGATGATGAATAAATACCTGTCCCCTTCTTTACCTGCCTTCTTTTTCTCTCCTGAACGGTGACAAAGATATTAATTCATATTATCATGCTAACAAAAATTAAATCTCCAAAACAGGTCTTCGGCCTTAGCAAAAATAAACAAACAAATAAATGAATGTATATATATATACATATAAATGTATATATATGTATATATATACATATAAATGTATATATATATATATGTATATATCAAAAGTTACACAAGAAGAGGGTTTCAAAGACAGCCTCTATAAGCTATGGTTTGTGAATTAAGGTATCGCTATAATTTATATAAAGCAAAAACATCACCAGCTCAAGATCTTTCAGTCCTTTGATTTTTTTCATTCTTGATAATCCAAGCAAAATGCTTCTTCAAAGCTTAGAATGGTTACCTAAGTCTGAACTATACAGAATGTCATTTATGATGCTCTCATCCCAAGAAGAGATGAAGCTGAAAGTACTGATTGAGTGAAATACAACAGAAACCTCTCAATTGGTATACCCCAGGGGAAACACATGTTAATTAAGCAATAGTTTTGATTATCAGATACTCATAAAACTCCATTGTCCTCCTATATATACCATATTATTTCATGAATGGCTTTCAAAACAAACATTGTGCACAGCATAAAAGCATTAAAACACCAAGCTCAGTGTAAGACTAACTATTTAATAGCCATGGTGCAGCTGGCAAAATTGTGGAAATCCAACAAATCATCACAGTAAGGAATTTATTCTAGCAAATAATAGGTCCTTTTTTTAAGTCCTTTTTGCCCATGTTGGATCTCACTGCCAGGTATGACAGTGAATTTGACAACCTGAGGCATATTAAGAAATAGGCCCAGAGTAGTGTTCAGGAGCATGCTGCACAATTAGCAGCACTCAAGTCACAGGGAAGGATTGAACCAGAATAGCATTCAGACAGCCAATGCTTAAAACATGGCAGGAGGCAAAGACCAAAGCAGGACTTAGATATTTCAGTGCTTAACTGGTCTATTCCAGAATATTAGTAAGGAAAAGGGCCTAGGAGACACCTGATAATAGAAATGTAGAAGGAAAATGAGAAGTATGGACTGAAATATGCAACTGATAATCATGGTACTAGCAGAAATAGCATAAACTGAGCCATAAAACAGGTGGAGTAGAATGGATTACAAAGTGTAACCAAACAATATGTTGTTTGTAAGGAGTACACTTAAAACATGAAAATTTAAAGTTAACATTAGGAATGAGAAAAAGTATATCATATCCCAAGTAAACAATAAAAAATATGCAATCATGGTTTTAGATAAGGCAACATTAAAAATAAACATGGTAAAAATGTGAAAAGGAAAACTACAGTATGAAAAAGGAATATAAATAACATTTATATATTTACACACATAGAATAATGCATCATCTAAATTATTAAAATAATTTTCATCAAATTGTAAGGTAATACACAGATAAAACTCTAACAATTGGGTACCTCAATGTACCCCTTTAATAACTAGAAAAAGAAAACAAAAAGTTTAACAAGAAAGACATTCCATTATGGAGTAGAACTTTAGCAAATTTAAAGATGATGACTCTAGAGGTTACTGAATGGGAACAGAAAGAATTTTATATAATTTTCAACTGTGCATAGTACCATTACAATAAATATAATTTGTTTTGATACTTTCAAAATATGAACTGATTCAGAATATAAATATATATGTATTCATACATATAAACATATACTTATACATGCACATAAACACATATGAATAAAAATTATTGACTGACCACTTGGCAATATAAATAATGCCCCCAAAAGGGCCTTTGAATACAAGATTACAAATAATTAAAGAACAAAATATTTAATCTTAAAGAATCAGAAATTCAAAGGAAAAAATTGAAATGAGTTAATATTTTGAAAGAAAATGACATGAGGCTACACGACAAAATTAGAGGATATAAGGAATATATATGTATGTATATTATCAACAAAGGAGAGAAAGAACTGTTCAGTATATTTTTTAAAAAGTATTAAAAAGTGGGAAAGCAACAAACAAAAAAACATAAACACTAATAAAGAATTATAAAAAGAAATAAGCAAAACCACAAAGCCATTAAATTAATAAATAAACTTAGAATAAGACAACTAGAGAAAATAAAAAGAATTCATGAGACTGCTTTAAAAAAATTAAAATTGTATTAATGTAATGAAAAAGAAGTCAAAACATTAAAATCAAATAAATAGAGTTGGAGCCAAGATGTTGGAGTAAAGAAGAAGTCAACTGAGCTCTTAAAAATACTCCTCCAAATAACCCTAAAATAATGTGTCAAATTGAAATCTGGACTAGCAGGATGAACAAAAGATCAGATGATACAATTTCCCATGCCAAGACAACTGAGAAAGTCATCAGAAAAAGTCTAACTCAGTAGTTTGGTAGTAAAGTCCAGATTACTTAGATGGTTCATTGCAGGCAGTTTTATTGTCAATAGAAGTAGCTTCTGGAGCTCTAATCCCAGTGATTACAGTTGGGGAAGCAGTCAGACAACTCATTGGAAGGAAATTTTCTGGGGACCTTTGTTTTTGCTAGGTTCAGAATACTGTTGTATTGCCCATATGCAGTTCCTTTTCACAATCTCAGGGCCAAAAGGAATTATATCACTTGTTTCAGAGGGTAAATGGACACATAGGGGAGATAAGTGGTTATGGTCACTCCTAAAGGAATAGGTATTCTGATCTTAATTGCATGACACAGGGGATTATCAGCAATTGTAGCTGTAGGAGAGAAAGGGATCTGGTCACATAGTCCATAGACCAGCAGGAGTGTCAGCACTAGTGGTTACGGGGTACCAAGTTCCTTTCCTGGGTCAAGACCAAAACCCAGAACAAAAGTGATCACACCACTCTTCACCTCATACCTCCTTACAAACACCAAAAAAATATAGCCCCTCAGAACTAACTCTGAAAACAGTACAAGAAAAGTTTGAAGATAAGGATAAACAACGCTTTACCTCAGGAGCAAAGCACAACTTTAAAATAAAGATAAAAATCAAGAAAAAAGATGGGAAAATGAGCAAAAAACTGTACATGGATGAAAAATTAACCATAGTGACAGGGAAGATCAAGACACAAAACCAGAAGAAGACTCTTTCTAATCAGCAACAAGAAAAACCTCAAAGTAACTGGTGAACTAGATAAAAACTGAACAGGAAAACACGGTAAAGTATAGGAAGAGAAGGACATTTCCTAAATATAATAAACAGTATATATTTAAAACCATCAACAAGCATCATATGCAATGGGGATAAACTAGAAGCCTTCCCATTAAGATCAGGAGTGAAACAAGGATGCCCATTATCACCTCTATTATTTAACATTGTACTAGAAACACTAGCAGTAGCAATTAGAGAAGAAAAAGAGATTGAAGGGATTAAAATAGACAATGAGGAGACTAAGCTATCACTCTTTGTAGATGATATGATGTTCTACTTAAAAAATCCTAGAGAATCAACTAAAAAGCTAGTAGAAATAATCAACAACTTTAGCAAAGTTGCAGGATACAAAAAATGCATGTAAATCATCAGCATTTCTATATATTTCCAACACATTACAACAGCAAGAGTTAGAAAGAAAAACACCATTTAAAATCACCATAGACAATATAAAATACTTAGGAATCTATCTACCAAAACAAAGGAATTATATGAAGACAACTACAAAAAAACTTTCCAATTAAAACTAGATCTAAACAATTGGAAAAACATTGTTCATGGGTAGAACAAGCTAACATAATAAAAATGACCATTCTACCCAAATTAATTTACGTATTTAGTGCCATACCTATCAAACTACCAAAAACATTTTTACTACATTAGAAAAAACTATAACAAAGTTTATTTGGAAGAACAAAAGACCAAGAATATCAAGGTAAATAATGAAAAAAAACGTGAAGGAAGGTGGCTTAGCAGTACCAGATATTAAGCTATACTATAAAGCAGCTGTCATCAAAACAATATGGTACTGGCTAAGAGACAGAAGGGAGGATCAGTAGAATAGGCTAGGGGTGAGTGACATCAGCAAGATAATCAATGATACACCCAAAGAGCCCAACTTTTGGGACAGAAATCCACTATTTGACAAAAACTGCTGGGAAAATTGGAAAACAATATGGTAGAGATGAGATTTAGATCAACATATCACAACCTACATTAAGGTAAATTCAGAGTGGGTGAATGACTTGAATATAAAGAAGGAAACTATAAGAAAATTAGGAAAACAAAATAATATACTTGTCAGATCTCTGGGAAAGGAAAGATTTTAAAACCAAGCAAGAGTTAGAAAAAGTTACAAAATGTAAAATAAATAAGTTTGATTACATTAAATTAAAAAGGTTTTGTATAAACAAAAACAATGCAACTAAAAGCAGAAGGGAAACAACAAACTGGGAAAAATCTTTATAACAAAAAACTCTGACAAAAGTTTATTTACTAAAATCTATAAGGAGAAAAATCAATTATACAAAAAATAAAGCCATTCCCCAATTGATATATGGGCAAAGAACATGATCTATTTTGTGTAGGAAATGCTGAAGGAAAACATATATTCTTTACAATATACATTTAATTTATACAAAAGGTCTATCATGCTTAACTTTTATAAAAGTCTATTCACCTATAACTTCATTCTTGTTTATTTTTGGCTATATTTATCTCATTCAGAGAGAGCAATGTTGAGGTTCCATATAAGTAACTTTTACTACCTATTTATTCCTGTAATTCATTTAAATTACTTTAAAAATTGGATGTTATCCCACTTTTTGCATATATGTTTAGTATTGATAATCCAATAAATAGTTTTGTTTCTTATCTCTCTTAATTAGATCTGTTTTTAGTTTAGCCTTGTCTAAGATAATGATTACTTCTCTGACATCTTTATATTTTTGTGTTAACCAAAGCATACAAGATTATACTGCAGATCTTTAATTTGATGTATTTCTCTGTCTTTCATATATGTTTCTTGAACACATCATAATATAGGATTCTAATTTTTAATCGATTTGACCATCTGCTTGAATTTTATGGGTGAATTTATACTGTTTACTTTTATAGTTATGATGATTAACTGTGTATTTCCTAGCATTCTACTTTCCTTCTGTTCATTCTTTTCCCTCTTTACTTTCACCTTGTTTCTCTTCAGTAGTGTTTTATTTCTGATCTCCATATCCCCAATCTATCCCAGAAACTTTTTAATTTAATATAATCACAATTATTCATTTTATATTTTGTAGTGTTCTCTATCTCCTGCTTGGTCTTAAATTCCTTCCTTTTCCATAGATCTAACAGATATACTATTCTATGGTCACTTAATTTGTTTATGATTTCCCTCTTCATATTTAAATCATTTACCTACTCTGAGTTAATTTTGGAATATGATGTCAGATGTTAATCTAAGCCTAATTTCTCCCATACTATTTTTAAATTTTCCCAGCAAAATTTGTCAAATAGTGGCTTCATGTTCCAAAAGCTTGGGTCTTTGGGTTTATCAAACACTATCTTGCTACTGTCATTTACTTCAAGTCTACTCCATTGATCCATCCTTCTATCTCTAAGCCTGTACCATATTGTTTTAATGATCACTGACATATAGTTTGAGATTTGGTAAAGCTAGACCTCCAACCTTCACATTATTTTTTCATTAATTCCCTTGATATTCTTGATCTTTTGTTTTTTCAGATGACTTTTGTAATAATTTTTTCTAACTCTATAAAAATATTTTGGTAGTTTGATAGACATAGTACTGAATAAGTAAACTAATTTAGGTAGGATTGTTATTTTTAATTATATTAGCTCATCCTACCCATGAGCAATTTATGTTTTTCCAATTGTTTAGATAGTTTTTTTTCTGTGAAATATATTGTACTTATGTTCATTTAATTCCTAAATTTGTCTTGTCAAGTAGATTCCCAGGTATTTTATCTTGTCTAGAGTAATTTTAAATGGAGTTTCTCTTTCTAACTCTTGCTGCTGGGTTTTATTGGAAACATATAGGAGTACTGATGATTATTGTAGGTTTATTTTGTACCCTGCAAATTTACTAAAGTCATTGATTGTTTCTACTAATCTTTAGTTGATTTTCTTGGATTCTCTAGGTATACCATCATGTCATCTTCAAAGAATGAAAGTTTAGTCTCATCATTGCATACTTTGATCCCTTCAATTTCTTTTTATTTTCTAATTGCTACTGCTAGCATTTCTAGTACAATGCTTAAATAATGCTTAATTCTGTCCTCCATCAAGCAAAAAAAAAAACTTTAATTCCTCTTGAACATTCATTAGCCAAAAAGCTGAGACTCATAACTAACAGCTTGACAGCATCATACCCTGTTAAGCCAGGGGGGTTTTGATAGCTTCATGCTCTGCTTAGCAGGGAGGTTATCTGGAATTCATAGTTCCAGGGACACCACTCCTCCCCTAGACAGAGCAGCCTTGAACAGGGTACCACTCCTCCCTAGACAGAGCAGCCTTGAACATTAAGAATTACATCCTATGGCACCTGGAAACCTCTATACTCCCTTGTCTAGCTATTATCAGCCTAGCTATATCCCAGCCCTTGAAACGTATATATTCCCCTCTGTAGACGCAGCACTGGGGGAATTCTCTTACAGAACTCCCCGCAGTGCACTGGCAATAAAGCTTTCTCCTGCTTTGATTGCATTGTCTCGTGTGTTCCTCTGGTGGCCACCCATTTGAACCCTAACAATAGAAACAGAGATCTAGAACTAGAAGGGATCTTAGAGGTTAACTAATTTTATGGCCCCTCAAACTTTTGAAGACTTAAATACATCATTTCCTTTTAGTTCTTCTCTCTCACAGACAGAATATTTCAGTTCCTTCAAATGACCCTCAGTAGTATAACATGGAAAATGACAGGGTGGAATTCCTGCTAGATACAGGGTCAAGCCTCACCCAGATTTCCTGGGGACCCCCTTGGAGAACTCTGGGTGAGGGGACAGTTGGAAAGGAATTAAACAGTTGATTCCTGGGGGTTGAAGTGAGCAGGTCACTTTGCTCACTGGTCCCAGTTTGGGATTGCCTTGGTGGCCATAGTGGCAAAAGCCATTTTGGTTTCTACTCAGGAGTTTGCTTGTCTAGTGGATATAGACCTTCATTGCAATAGCATTTTGTTATTCACTTAGTTATTTAGATATTAGAAGTGATTAGTATAAGCTTTGAGGGCCAGCTTGATATAAAGTCTGCCGCTTCCTCCTGGGGGGAGGGGCAGCTTCTACCTAACAGTTCAGGACTTCCCAGATCTTATCCAAAATCCTTGACACTCTTTCCCTGCTTTCTCTTCATCTTTATCAGTAAAAAAATTAATCTTTTAGTAGTTGTGCCTGACCATTATTTAGGGCATACTCACAGCTACCTTTGAGCTTGGTTCCTTTCAGTTGCCAGCCAAAGAAGTCAGATGCACCTCAATTCTTGATAACAAGATATCAAGCTTCTCCTTTGTCCCTCCATCAAACCTGTGGGGATATAAGTTGAGAAAGTGAACTTCATTAGAGATTTGCCTTTGCTGAGCCTGGCCAGAAGACATTCCCTTGCCTCCATTTTCAACTGAAAACCAACTGCTTGGTGGGAGGCATTTGAAAGCAACGAGTACCTACCCCTACCTACTCACACAAGCCTGTGGTGGGGAGGAGTGGAGAAAGTCCTGCCGTTGCTAGCTCAGACCAGCCCATCAGTTTCCCAATATCTCTGGTATTATAAACATAATAGTAGGCATGGATTTGAAGCAAGGTATAATTCTGATAGGCTTTCTCTCATCAATTTTCCAATTTATCTAAGACAGACATATATTTTCTTTATCACAAGTTCCTTCATATAGACTCAGTTTTTCTGAGTTTCTGTTCTTCTGCATCTATGTCCATAATAGTAAAAAAATGCTTCTCAATCATGTGTATACACAGATCTCCAAATATTTCAAGTTTATATGGCTAAATAGACCTCTTTCAAATCACTTCTATAATTATAATTCCCTCCTTTATTGGATCAACAATTCTCCCATCCACTAATTATAGGCATGCAATAAAGATTTGATTTGGACCCTCTTCTCTGTGTGTGTGTGTATGTGTGTATCTCTCCCTCTCTCTCTTCCTTTTCTTGAAGAAGTCATTCATCATTTCTTTGAAGATAGCTAACTCTCGAATCTATGTGTCAAGTATATATACTCTTATGTAGTATATGTATAAAATATGGTAAATATTATTTTATGTTATAAATATGTTACATATGAATTAAATAATATAATATTGATTAATATAATACACATGTCCATATGTATGTGAATGTATAGATGTATGAATATATATCTGTGTGTATGTGTGTGTGCATGTTGTGTAAATAGAATTAGCTTGAGCCCATTAATAGTCAAAAATCTACTCAACCTAGGTGTGCTAATGATGTCACTCTCACCTCCCTTAGTGGGGAGGGGAGACGAGTTACCCACACGTGACAATAAGTAACAAATCAAGAATAAGGGACTGCCCTTTGGGCAGTCCAAATCAATGTAGAAACTGCCATTTGTCCATTTGAATTAGAGGTGGACCACAGGAAGTGATGAAAGACACTATCTCTTTAAGTAAGTGAGTGAACTTCCTGTGGAGGGAGTTGTCGTCTCCAACTGGAAGAAGAAGCATCTCCTGAGACCACAGAATGCTTACGCTCTATATTGTCTCGTGAGTAAGTTAGGCTGACTTCCTTGGCCTTGTTGGGCCAATTCTAAACTCTGCCTATCTGGCTGTTGGGTCTTGTGGCTTACAGCTTCATTTATTAAGCTTTGTAACCTTCTTCCCTCTCCGTCCAGGCCTTTGGCCTGGACTAGCCTCTCCTTTTTCTCTTTATTCCTACTTTTACCTACCAATTGTAAATAAACTCTTCAACCTGATGCTGACTTGGGTCTGATTTAATTATGGAATCAACCTAAATTGTTGATTCCTGGCGGCCATATATTTTTAATATATATCTATAAATACCTAAATTTTCCCTCTTACAATGTGTTATATATATCTGCCAACACTAAAAGTATACAATTAAATCATTTTATACTCAGGAAAGGCACCATGTTATCATCAATGGAGGTCTGGCCTTAGAGTTAGGCAGCCTGGGTTCACATTCTACCTCTGATATATACTAACTGCTTGACTCTAGGAAGTTCACTTGACCTCTCAGTTTTCCAGACAAATCTGAAAGGATATAATGTGTAGAGAAGTTGCCAGTCTGAGTTGGTAAAGAATGTTCCTTATTGGTAGCTCCCCCTCCTGATGAATTCACAGGTATTGTTTTAAAAATGAATTTTTATGTGTGTCTCTATTTACTTTATTACACATGTATGCATACTGTGTAAATATAGCCACATACATGTGAAGCATATAACTCATGTACATGAGTGCATATATATATATATATGCTTATACAAAATATATGTGTATATATAAATATATTTGCATACATGAATATGTAGAATAACTAGCATAGTGCATATTCCATTGCAAAGTTAATATTTATAAATTTAAGGCTTAGTACTATGTTTTGATTGTAGACATCATTACCCCAAAGTTTTTTTTAATTAAAATATATTTGTGGAAATGCAAATATGTCATTAAAAATCATAGGCCTCAGTTCCTGCTGAAAGTAGTATATAGTCATCCCTTGCTATATCGCCATTCACTTATCACAGCTTCACTAGATTGCAGGTTTAAAAAAAATGTTACTTTGTACCTTGGAGTTTTTACTGAATCTTTACTGAATCACAGGATTTCGTGGATGAATACCATACTGTACACAATGGAAATGCAGTATATAGCCACTACCACTTGTGCAAGTTTGCCAATGTGAGAGCACACTATTGGCTGATGGAATGAAAAGTCACCAATCACGGTGCTATGTTCTGTATCCTGGTTGCTAATTGACTATACTTTGTGGATTTTCACCTATGGTGGGGTGGGGTTTCTGGAATGTAACTCCCATTATAGGTGAGGTATCACTGTATTACACTTCTAAAAATTATGTAAATCAAAATAAAACTATAAGAATTTTATTAATGAATTAGATAAGAATCTCTTTAATACTGACCCTTAATCTATGATTTCTTATATCAAAATTATATACATGTGTGTATGTTAACAAAATATATATGTGCATATAGCTCCATGTATAACTACTTATACTCAACCACCATTACTTGAATTCTCTGCACAGCTGCAGTTCCCTACAATTCACCAGAAAAAAAAATTAAAAAAACAAAACACTCTTAGTGAATTCCAAAGCAGATTGCAATTGGCAAAGAAATAGTGCATTCAGTAAAAGAAAAAGAGGCAGGAAGAATCATTTAGCAGTCCAAGTTAACCTGAACAAAAAGATCTAACACAATGACTTGAAAGTCAAGAAGATTAGATCTTACTCATTCTGAGCAGTGTTGAAGAATTCACAATGATCCCTATTGAGGAACATTGGGGAATTGCAGGAAGTTTTTTCTTCTAAGTTTCAAATGCCATAACATTTTACAAAGGCTCAATGTTCTGGTAAAACTCTCCAATTATGGTTGGTCATTTCAGAGATGAGAATTGTCAGTGTAATTTTTTTGCCCTTTGTATAGAGCATGTAAAGTTACATGAGTAACAAAAACACACCTTTGTAAAATGTGATGAAGATATCTTTGTATAACACAATGGCCTCCTATTTGGGAAGAGAGTGAATGGGAAAGAGGAGGAAAACTAAAATGGAATTACATTCCATATGGAATCTCAATCACAAGTTTCAAAACTGTGTTTATTTGGAATCATTGTATGGAATCAAAAGACATACCTCTGCTACTAGTATTTGGAAACATGCCCTTGCTATTTACTGCTGTGTTGCCTTGAACTAGAAGTTTTTGTAGTCTCATAATAGCATAAGTTCAAACTTTCAGAAATAATTTAGTACTAAATTTTTTTCATTTTCTAATGCATATGCAGCATAAGCCATTTTTTCAACCTAAATTCCACAAATATTTATTAGATATCTACTATTTAGAAAGCACAAAATCAGACCCTAGATTTATAAAAATGAAATAAAATCTTACCTTCCTACAAGCATTTGTAACAATAAAAGGGCTAGTCATGGATGTTTGATAGAAGGGAAATAAAGTCTATGAGGTGAGTCTCTCTTCCAGCACTCACCTAGGGCCAAATATACATTGGGAGACTTTAAGGGGGTGTCACCCTGAAACTGGGTGACCTGGATGGTCCTGCTGCCCCACAGGAGCGTGGGGGCAAAGCTTCCCTATAAGAGGAGGTATGTGATACCTCAGTCCAATCCTGAATAAGGACAGGGTTCACACAAACCTCCCGCAAATCAGTTAAATTCACAGCAGGTGGTCTGGCTTCAAAAAGGAGGCAGCCAGATCAAGCTGTGGTTCCCCTCTCCCTTGTTGTCTCTCCAGCACTCTGGAATGCTATGTGACTACTGAATGGCTTTTTATTATTCACAAATCATGGATTGGGGAAAGGGGTAACAGGCAGAGGGATTTGGGGGTGTGCTCTTCACTATTCCTATGGGTCTGTCACTTAGGTAGGAACCTTAATGGTTCCCACTCCTAAGCTTCTCCCCTTGCTCCTTTTCCTTCTATTTCTATTTCTATTTTTCCCTTTCTATCCTTTTCTATAATTGTAAGTTTTGACTGAAAAGGGTCTGTCAGCAAGGTTGGGTAATGGGGGAAGGAGACTAAGACATTGCTTCCAAAATGCAGTCAATAAACTTAGCTAACTCAATGCTTGAAGTCTTGATAGGTGAGAGGTGATGGAATGGTTTTGACCAGGGAATCAGGGTTTCAATTTCCAAAAGAAAGATCCTCAGGAAACCCTCAGGACTGGATCCAAGCTGGGATGTCCTCCTCCTCTTTCCTCCTAGTCCTCTCCAGAAGACCTCTCCTCCTCCGAGAAATTTCCAGAATCTTCTCTGGTCTCAACTGTCAGCAACTGTCAGCAACTTCCTTCTCTGGCTCCTTTGGTCCCATACCCCTTGCACAAATCTCATCCTTACACATTCTACTGAGGAGAAGCAATATTATTCAACTTTCATTATATGCAATTAAACTATCCAAATATCTAGAGGACCAGATTAGTACAATTGTATAACTTTCTCCAAATAACTCAATTCACATGATTAGGTATCTGAAACTTTCTATTGCACTTTTCCAAGTATTCTCTTTTTTCAAAATGATTCATTCTTTCTCCATTTCCTGTTGAACTAAGTTCAAAGTGTTTAGCTCAGTAGGAAATGTTCTCCACAATCTGATTCCTACATTTTTAGCCATCATGATATGTTTCCTCATATGTCTTATGCATCTTTCATCTTGCACTACCAATTATTCAAAGACCATGTTTGCCACACTTTTGTATCATTCCCTATACTTGAAATTTCATTCTTGTCTACCCCATAAAATACCTCCCATCTTTTAAAACATCTCAAATCTTGCCTTATTATTTCATTGGTGAATTTGTTGGTGTATCTTCTAAATTATACTTGACTTTTCCATCCTCTTGGTTTCTATCTCTTTATTGTGTTGATCACATTTTACTTTGTGTTGTTTTGTTTATTTTGCTTCTGGCTTTTTGGGTTGTATACAGTGAAAACAGAAACTATACCTCACTAATTTTCATTTTAAGAGACTTTCACATAGTAGGTACTCAATGAGTATTTGTTCAATGATTAAATAAATAATATAATAAAAGAGACTACAAAGTTGTGCCTAATGGGCACTCATTATGCATATTTGAAAAAATTGCCAAATCCACAAAGCAATTCCTAATTGACTAATAACATTTTCCTGCTTGAGATGTTAAAAGAATCTTTAAAGTGAATTGGCTTAACTGATTTACAACAGTCAACAGAAATTAATCTGCTTACTTAAGCATTCTTTTCCTAGACAGTGATCTTCAAGGCTTTGTGAGAAAAAAATCTGTCCTGGTTGGTGAGCTGATTAGAATCATTGAAATTCTGACTTGATTTTGGCAAAAGCAATCAGGTATTTTAAAATAGTGGTGACAATATACCATTGTGCAGGGAAATGAAGGAAATAATAATAGAAACCAAAAAAAAAAAAAAAAAAAAGAGCCAAACTGATATCAATGAACCTATCTCATTAAAATACTCACCAAACTATTTTGAGAGAATAAAAATACCACCTTAAGCTTAGGTCTCACCATTTGAAAAATTAATGAATTTTAAATGGAATGACAATTGATATAAAGAAATGATAGATTTTATGTAAGAAAGACCAATTCCTATGAAGAATATTTTCTCAGAAAGTAGTCAGTGGTGATTGTTTTTATTTCCTATGTTTATCCATTTAATTTGCATATTGTGAATTACATCATCTCATTAGAGTAGAACTATTTCTAATAAGTGAACTGGAAGCTTCCAGTGAGCTCAGAGGTGGCCCTTTTGGAACAATTCATTGTCTTCACATGCAAAGTTGTGGAGATTAAAATTAATATGCAAAATACTAAAATATATTTATAAATGTTTTATTAATAGTAAACTAACAAAAGAGACTAAAAGGTACTAACGAGATAGCTCACAGAAACAAAAGAAAGTGAGGGAGGAGTTACAGACAACTATAAGACAATAACATGATAACACAAAGGTGGAGGTGCAGGAGAGATCAAAGGGAATTTTGGGAAAACTAAGGGACTTATGGGGGATGAAGTCCAAGTTTCAAAATCTCCATTTATACAAAGTTAATGGATAACTGACTGGGAATCAGAGACACATCATATTTGCTAAATAAAAAATTCTATGACTTCTCTAGTAGAATCAGAACAAATCTGGAAAGAATTTTATTACATTCAAAGGAATTTAACTGACCTGGATTTCTTTGAACTTTTGTGATGTAGTTGCAGTTGTCCTTATTTGTACACAGTTAATGTCAAGGCCATAATTAATACCATGAGTGACTCATGAATAGCACTTCTACAGAAATGGTGACTACCATCTATTAAAAGTCAAAAACACCATTTAGGTCAGGATACGACTCAACTTTCTTTGTGGAAAAATCCCATGATTGTAGGAGAAAGTCAGATATCAGGAAGGTGACAATATGAGCCTGAGCCTGAACAATCTAGATCCCAGTCTACCCAGGAAAATAAAAGTGTGACCCAGAGCAGAGGAGAACAGTAACACTGTAGTAATCCACTGAAGCCAATAACCACACAAGTGAGTATATTAAGGACTGAGGCTTGATCATAGGAGGAAAACTTGTATGTAGTATATTTTTGACAGCTACATTCAAAAAAATTACCTTAGAAATAAGCCTGCTTTCATTGAAACAAAGGAGACTTTTTGTTCATTCACTGTTGATCTATGAATTAACTTGATATGGATAGCATTTAAGTCTAAGTCTGACACTTCTATTCTCATGAAGAAGCTCTTTATTTATTTACTCTGGCTTGGAAACAGAGAATTTCACACTAAACCACTAGTCGTTTCCTTAATAGAAGAATTTCACCCCTGCTCTCATCCTATCCAATCCAATTCAATGATCTTTAATAAACAATATATTATAGTAAAAAGAATACAAAAATAAAAACTCTTGCCTTCAAAGAATTTTATCATCATATCCCCTTAGAAATTCTCAAAATGTCTACCTACAGTCATTCTAAATGATATAATTTAATATAAATAATGATCCCCCTTATGTCATTGCATTCTGTCTTATCACTCCAAAGATCTTTTATTTTAATATTTTGAATACACTTTCCAACAGACTATTTCCTTAACTTGAGAGCCTTAATAAATTTCTTTCTTTTAAAGGAAAAAAAAAAGAAATATTCCAGTGATAAAAGTCCTGACAATTCTCTCCAAAATGAGCAAGGAGGAGTCTTGGGTAATATAAAAAAGTTATATGTGTACTTAAGGGTTTTCCACTGGTTTATGATTTACAAGAACATTTTGCTACACTCCCTCTCTGACTTTCCAGTTCCATTTTGGGTATGGTTTCCCATTCCCCCAATTAGACTTTAAATTCCTTATGAGCAAGTATTGTCTTTCTTTTTCTTAGCTGTTTCCCAAGCACTTAGCATAGTGTCTGCATATAGTATGCCTTTAATAAATATTTATTAAATTAAATAAAAGTGAATTGAATTGAATAGGTTAGAACTTCGAGCTGAAATCAAATTCAATTTCATTTAATAAGAGGAAATGCAAAGACTTACCTTTGGGCACAAAAATAAAAAGGTCTCATGTGTAAGATGTGGAGGTGTGAATAGGTAAGTATTTTTCATGTGTGAGGTTTATATCATATGAGAAGGCTTTGATGAATGTGTCATTTTTTTACCCAAAAGAACATCAACAACAACAACTAAACCAACAAACTAATGTGATCTTAGCTTAGAGAACCAAAATAGTCAAGATATAGAGATAATAGTCCTTCTCTACTAGTCTGCCCTATTTGGACCATATCTGGAGCATTTTGAAAAATTGAGAAAGAAATACATTAAGAAAGAATTCAGAAGAAGGCAGTCAGCTTGATGAATTGTCTCACAAACATGCCATACAATGATTGATTGAAGGAACTGGGAATGGTTAGCCTGTAGGAAAAAAATGGCTTAGGGCATATGTGTTGACTATTTTCAAATATATAATGGGCAATCATATTCCAGAAAGTACTGAATGTACATACAACCTGGGTTCAAATCCTGCCTCAAAAATCTCCTACTTATGTAACTCAAGATGAACCACTCAGACTCTTAGCATCAGTTTCATTACCTGTAAAACAAGGCAGTTTGATTTGATGTTTTCTTCAGGACACTTCCAGCCCAAAAACTGTGATTCAATGAATCTATCATCTACATGATACAATGAATTTAATTTAAACTAGATGTAAGGGAAATATAAAAGCAGAAATAAAATAACTTCTTAACCATTAAAACTATTCAAAAGCAAAATGATTAGCTTTAGGAAAGATTACATGACCATTTATAAAAGATGCTTGAAAAATATGAAAATGATAATGAGATTGATATGATGATGGTGGTGAAGAGGGAAAAAAAGATGATGATGATACAGTCAGCTAAATGGTGCAGTGGATAGGGAACTAGGTCTGGAATAAAAAAGGCCTGAATTAAAAAACCACTTCATATACTTACTAGTTATGTGACACTGAGAAAATCACTTCATCTATGTTTACCTCAGTTTCCTTATTTGTAAAATGGAAATAATAGTGCCTATCACCCCAGGATAGTGTGAAGATGAGATGAGATAATAATAGTAAAATGCTTACCACAGTGCCTTGCACATAAATACTAAATAAATAATATCTGTGACATTATTCTTTTTTTCTTTTATTGAGTAATTATGAAAATTTTTCCATGGTCACATGATTCATATTCTTTCCCTCCCCTTTTTCACACTCCCCTCCAATACCTAATGCACAATTCAACTGGGTTTTACATCTGTCATTGATCAAGACCTATTTCAATATTATTGATATTTGCACTAGGGTGATCGTTTAGTCTGCTTCCCCAATCATATCGCCATTGACCAATGTGGTAAGCAGTTGTTTTTCTTCTGAGTTTCTACTCCCACAGTTGTCTCTGGATTTGGATAGCATTATTTCTCATAAGTCCCTCAGAAATGTTTTGGATCATTGCATTGCTGCTAGTGGAGAAGTACACTCCAATCAATTGTGCCACAGTGTATCCATCTCTGTGTATATGGTTCTCCTGGTTCTCCTCCTTTTGCTTTGCATCAGATCCTGGAGGTCATTCCAGTTCACATGGAATTCCTCCAGTTCATTATTCCTTTTACAAAACAGTATTCCATCACCAAGGAGTACCACAATTTGTTTAGCCATTCCCCAAATGAAGGACATCCCTTCATTTTCCAATTTTTTGCCACCATAAAGAGTGAGGCTATAATATTTTTGTACAAGTCATTTTAGCTATTATCTCCTTGGGGTACAAACCCAGCAGTGGCATGGCTAGATCAGAGGATAGGCATTTTGGCATAGGTCCAAATTGCCATCAAGAATGGGTCGATCAATTCACAACTCCACCAGCAATGCATTAATGTCCCCATTTTGCCACATTCCCTCCAATATTTATTAATTTCCTTTGCAGTCATGTTAGCCAATTTCCTAGGTGTGAGGAACTACCTCAGAGTTGTTTTGATTTGGATTTCTCTAATTTTTAGAGATTTAGAACACTTTTTCATGTACTTATTAAAGTTTTGATTTCTTTATCTGAGACTTGCCTTTTCATGTTGCTTGCTCATTCATCAATTGGGGAATGGCTTGATTATTTTTTTGGACAATTGATTGAGCTCCTTATATATTTGAGTAATTAGACCTTTGTCAAAAGTTTTCATTATAAATATTTTTTCCCAATTTGTTGTTCCCCTTTTCATTTAGGGTACATTGGTTTTATTTGTACAAAAACATTTTAATTTAATGTAATCAAAATTATTTATTTCACATTATGTAACTTTTTCTAATTTTTTAACATTTAATAATATTTATTTTTTAGGAAAGTTAACATGGTTACATGATTCATGCCCTTACTTTCCCCTTCACCTCCCCGACCTTCCCCCTGACCCCCATAGCTGATGCACATTTCCATTGGTTTTAACATGTGTCATTGATCAAGACCTATTTCCAAATTGTTGATAGTTGCATTGGTGTGGTACTTTCAAGTTTACATCCCCAATCATGTCCACATCAACCCATGTGTTCAAACTGTTGTTTTTCTTCTGTGTTTCCACTCCTGCAGTTCTTCCTCTGAATATGGGTAGTGTTCTTTACCATAAGTCCCTCAGAATTGTCCTGGGTAATGGCATTGCTGCTAGTATAGAAGTCCATTACATTCTATTTTACCACAATGTATTGGTCTCTGTGTACAATGTTCTTCTGGCTCTGCTCCTTTCGCTCTGCATAAATTCCTGGAGGTCTTTCCAGTTCACATTGAATTCCTCCAGTTTATTATTCCTTTGAGCACAATAGTATTCCATCACCAGCATATACCACAATTTGTTCAGCAATTCCCAAATAGAAAGGCATACCCTCCTTTTCCAGTTTTTTGCCACCACAAAAAGCGAGGCTACAAATATTTTCATACAAGTCTGTTTATCTATGATCTCTTTGGGGTACAAACCTAACAATGGTATGACTGGATAAAAGTGCAGGCATTCTTTTATAGCACTTTAAGAATAGTTCCAAATTGCCTTCGGGAATGGTTGGATCAGTTCACAACTCCACCAACAATTCAGTAATGTCCCAATTTGGCCACATCCCCTCCAACATTCATTACTCTCCCCTTCTTGCACTTTAACCAATCTGCTAGGTATGAATTGATATCTCAGAGTTGTTATGATTTGCATTTCTCTAATTATTAGAGATTTAGAACACTTTCTCATGTGCTTATTGATACTTTTGATTTTTTTATCTGAAAATTGCCTATTCATGTCCCTTGCCCATTTATCAATTGGGGAATGGCTTGATTTTTATACAATTGGTTTAACTCCTTGTATATTTGAGTAATTATACCCTGTCAGAGTTTTCTGTTATAAAGATTTTTTTCCCAATTTGTTGTTTCCCTTCTGATTTTGGCTGCATTGTTTTTGTTTGTGCAAAAGCTTTTTGTTTGATGTAATCAAAATCATTTATTTTACATTTTGTAATTTTCTCTAACTCTTGCTTGGTTTTAAAATCTTTCCTTTCCCAGAGATCTGACAAGTAAACTACTCTATGTTCACTAAACTTATTTATAGTTTCTCTCTTTATATTTAAGTCATTCACCCATTCTGAATTTATATTGGTGTAGGCTGTGAGATGTTGATGTAAACCTAATCTCTCCCATATTGTTTTCCAAATTTCCCAGCAGTTTTTGTCAAACAGTGGATATTTGAACCAAAAGTTGGGGTCTTTGGGTTTATCATGTACTGTCTTGCTGATGTCACTTATCCCAAGTCTATTCCACTGATCTTCCCTTCTGTCTCTTAGCCAGTACCATATAGTTTTGGTGGCTGCTGCTTTATAGTATTGTTTAACATCTAGTACTGCTACACCACATTCCTTCACATTTTTTTTTCATTATATTATTTCTCTTGATATTCTTGATCTTTTGTTATTGTATAGTATTGGGATTAGTTGCTCTTTGAATGTCTGATAGAATTCACTTGTGAATCCATCAGGCCCTGGCAATTTTTTCTTAGGGAGTTCTTTGATGGCTTGTTCAATTTCTTTTTCTTATATGGGATTATTTAGGTATTTTATTTCTTCCCCAACCTCCATTTATGAATATTTTTTTCTAATTATTATAATAGTGAATATATTTTTGAGAGTTACAAATAACATTTTCCCATATAGGAATATAAACAATTTGACCTTATTGAAGTCCTTAAAGAAGAAAAATTTTAAATATATGTATTTTCCCCTCTCTGTATTCATCTTTTTGTGTTTCTCTTGTTTTTTTGTTTGGATATCTTAGTTCTGGTGTTTGCTTTACAAATACTTGGAGATCTTTTATTTTGTTGAATGCCCATAATGTCCCCTGGAAGTATGGAGTCAGTTTTGATGGGCAGATGATCCTTGGGTGTAGACCCAATTCTCTTACCTTTGGGAATATCATATTCCATGTTTTGTGGTCTTTTAGTGTGGAGGTTGCCATATCTTGTGTAATCCTGATTGGTGATCCCTGATATCTAAATTGTCTCTTTCTGGCTTCTTATACCATTTTCTCCATAGCTTAGAAGCTCTTGAATTGAGCAATTACATTCCTGGTGGTTGTTTTTGAGGATTTAATGAAGAGGGTGATCTATGGGTTCTTTCAATGTCTATTTTGCCCTCTTGTTGAAGAAAAACAAGGTAGTTTTCTTGGATAATTTCTTGTAGTATGATGTCAACATTTCTGTTTATTTCTGGATTTTCAGGTAGACCAATGATTCTCAAATTGTCTCTTCTAGATCTATTTTCAAGATCATTAATTTTCTCAGTGAGATATTTCATGTTTCCTTATATTTTATCACTCTTTTGACTTTGCTTCATTAATTCTTGCTGTCCTGTGAGATCATTACCTTCTACTTGTGCAATTCTAGTCTTTAAATACTGGTTTTCCTCTATGATCTTTTAATTTTCCTTTTTTTGCTTTGGTCTATCCTGCTTTTCATGGCTTTAAGTAGGTCATTTCTGGTTTTCAATTTGCTTATCATTTCATTTCATTTCTAGCCTTATTTTTCTTATTAGGAAATTCTGTCTTTTAAACTGTTATTTTCTTTTTTAATTATTTCCCACATTTCTTTCCAATTTTCTTCTTCCTTTCTCATAATCTCAGATTTGAACTTTTCAGGAGCTTGTGACCAATTTCTACTTTTTTGGGAAGGTTTGGATATGTTTACTTGTTTGTTGTCCTCTGTTGTCTCCTCTGTAGTCTGGATGTTTTCTCCATAAAAATTATCCAGGGTCAATGCCTTTTTCTTTTTCTTGTGGTGGTTAAAGTTTGTATTTCTTGGACATTGTTGGCCATTTCTATGCTGGGTTTTCCTCCCCTTCTCAGCCAGAAGCCTAAGTGAGGAGGGCAGGCTCTCTGTGTATGGAGCTATGGAACGGTCTTTGCCTAAGGTTCTTTTTTCAAGTCTCTGTGGCTTCTGCTGTGTGCCGCCACTCTCTGCTCTAACTACGTGCCCAAGGTCCACACTTTTCAGCCTCCCGGGGTCCCAAATCTAGCTGCTTTCTGGGGTAAGTCCCTGGTGTTCTTAGTAAGCTCCCGAAAACCCAGAGATTGCCCCTTGCTCTCTCTGATTCCAGCTCTCTTGTTCTGACTCTGGGACTGTAGGTAGATTGATAAGTTTATACTTTGGTGGGAGCTATTTTATACCCTTATAGTGTGGAAATGCCCCAAACCCACATACCTTTGCTGTGGATGTCCCTTCGTTCATCTAAACTTGTTTTTTTGTCCTTTTGAGGGTCTCCGTATTGATAGGCAGTGAGTAGAGGAAGAGTCCTACCTCTACACTGTAGCCACCTTAACACAGAAGTTTTTCTCATCATCATTAATATCATTAATTAAGTAAGTAAGTAAGTAAAATAAAGGCAACAGTGTGGTACATTATATAGATTGCTGAACCCAGAGTGAGTCTGAAATGAATCTGAAAGTCCTGAATTCAAATCTGGCCTCAGTAATTTACTAGCTCTATGACCTTGGGCAACTTATTTAACTTCTCTTTACCTCAGTTTACTCATCTGTAAAATGGAGATAATAATAGCATCTACCTCTTAGGTTTGTTGTGAGGACAAAATGAAATAAGAATTGCAAAATGTTTAGCATAATGTCTGGCACATAGTAAGCACAATATAAATATTAACTACTACTACTAATAATAACTACCATCCAAACATCCAAAGTATTTAAGGTTTGCAAAAATTTACTGATATCTGCTCATTTGACTCTCATAATCATCTTGTCAAATAAGTAGTATGTTGATGACTGTTTTACTAAAGAGAAAACTAAGTTTGTCTCTTGCTTAGGGTCAGAGAGAAGTAGCTTTCTGAGGCAGGATTCAAACTCAGATCTTAACTTCACATCTTGAATTCTATCCTCTACACAATCTAGCTGTCTGGATTCATACATACTCTGTGGTACATTCCAACTTTGAAATTGATTCTATCATGAGCGTTATAAACCAATTAGGAGACAACTGAATAGACCTAGTTTATTGAAAGGCATCCCAGAGTAGCAAAAAAAGAGACTTTCTATTTAGAGCAAAAAAGCATAGCCTGAGACTCGAACTCTGTAACTTTTTGTCTATGTGATTGTGGGAAAAAAATTTTACATCAGTTTTTGGGCTGAAGTTTCCTAATCTGCAAAATCATATAGCTGAGTTATTAATGTTATTAATATATGGTTAAGAAATATTGAATAAATGGAAGATTTATATTCTCTCCATTCCCTAGATCCTTATTTACTTCTGTCTGCTGTCAGAAAAGTCTTTAACAGAAGACAAAACCTATCAAGCCACATTTAGAGATAAAAATCTTAAACCATTTAGGCCTTCAGTTTTTCCATTGAGTTAAGTTCTTTTACACTGAAATATAATCAGGCAACGAGCCACTAACAATATTAGAATCTTTACTATTGTCATGGGTCAGGGCAATCTGTTTTGGAGAAGAGTGGACAATCCAGAGAGGAAAAGAAATCCCTACTAGAGGAAGGAAAGCATACAGAGAGGATCCATAGAAAATTTACATTGCCAGTTGTGGAAATGTGCTTAGGGCATATTTATCTGTCCTCATGTGGATTAATAGAATTTTACTCATGGTTTATCAGGAATCTAAATATCAGGATGTTTCATGCCTATCAGAAATGAGTTCCAAATTTTTTCTTTTCTTTTTACCATGTTTGTTTTAAGATAACTTTTTTAAAGACACTTTTATTCCTGATGATTGTATAGGCAAGGAATCAGTATAAAGGAAATATTGATAGCATGAGTATCTGGTATACCTGCTATGTACATGGTCTAGAATGAGAATAAGAAGATAGCTTGCCCCTCTTTTTCCACTGATAAAACTAATTGTTGCTAGAAGCATTGATAAATGGGGGAAAGTTAAAGTGCCCATAGAATGATCTTGGTGTTGTTATTGAAAAGATTACTAGCAGAACAATTTTGGAAAGAAAAATAACAATGCATTTTATTTTTGGATTCTATCCTTTTGAAACTTACCCTTCCAGGATGCATAGTCCTTCTTAGGACACCAGGAGAGAATGAAGTTGCAATGTACTAATCATATATTGGTGACTTTACTCGATGTCTATATATATACATACACACACACGTATATATATATATATATATATATATATATATATATATATATATTACTCATAATGTCTCATGATCATTAGTGACACTCAGACCAAATGCATTACGACAGAGTACCAATGAGATACTAACAGAAAAAAAACAAAAACAAAAGCAAAAAAATTTTTGAGTTATTGAAATCAAGAACTCAAAATGAAACTATAATAATGAAGTTTAATATTCTTATTCCTATAGAGCATGACTGTATACTAGTATATATGTTACAAGTTTTATCATGGAATAATTTTTCTATATGTACATGAGTAGATTCAGGCACTCTTCTAAAGTTATTTTTCTAAAGAGCTGTGAAAAGGATATTTTAAATGATTTAACATCAGTAAGAAAATAACCATCCTCTATCTATTTAAGTGGTAAGGGCGGGTAGTGGAATGAGGTGAATAGAATAACTTGCCCTTTTTGAAATTGTCTCTAGATACAAGAGGAGGTGCCCCTTATGGGTCACAGACTGATGGGGTGTCTTTTGGCTCATTAATGACTTCATCAATTCAAATCTTCTTCCACTGCTAAAAGAAACAATGGTTCAGATTAGACATGAGATTGCCTCATTCTGAGAATAGGAGTAGCTGAGGATCAAGTTTATATTCTATCAGGGAGGAAACTAACTAGCTATATGTGATGCAGCATAATAAGTGAATGTTAACCTTTGTACTAAATATGCTTTCAAAACCAAGGTCTTGTGGACTCTTGGTCTTATTCTTGCTTTCTTCACATCTGGTTAATCAGGAAAGCAATAGCACTTTTCACAGTTCTAACTTTGATCAGTTTTTCTTGGTTTGAGCAGATCAGGTTATTATTGGTCTTAGTTTACTGATTGATTTCTCTTTGTCTCTTTTCCTCTTTTTCTCTCCTGGGGCCAAACAGGAAAGTTTCCCCTATCTCTCTGGTTTCTAGTACTTTCTCGTTCTGATAGGTGACTTTTCTAAGTACTAAAAAAGAAATCACTGGACTTTTTTCCCTTTTTTTTCTATCTGAACTTAGAATTGATACTCTTAATTAAGGCACAGTACTTAGAGTATAGGGCAGATTCAGGAAGATCTGAGTTTAAATCCAACCTCAGACACATTGTACAGTGCTGGGCAAATCATTTGACCTCTATCTGCTTCAGTGTCTTCATCTATAAAACTGAGTCAATAATAACATCTACTTGCCAGAGTCATTGTGAGGGGAAAAGGAGACCTAATATGTAAAGTGTTTTGCAAATCTTAAAGTGCAATATAAAAGTGAGGTATTATTATTTGTTAAGTACTCAGGTAGCTATTTTTAGGAATAAAGAAAAAAAGAAAGGGACATCTGTTTACTCTCCTACAGTAGAGTTTGTATATTTGCAATCCCAGTATAAGAAGAATTGGTGGCAGCAAGCAACCGAAAGGAAATTTAGTGGGTCAATTTTTTTAACATTTATTAATATTCATTTTTAACATGGTTACATGATTCATGCTCCACCTTTCCCCTTCAACCCCCCCTCCTACACCCCCCCACCCATGGCCAATGCGCATTTCCACTAGTTTTGTCATGTGTCCTTGATCAAGACCAATTTCCAAATTGTTGGTAGTTGCATTGGTGTGGTAGTTTCGAGTCCACACCCTC
>NC_058134.1:175405448-175425747 GCF_016433145.1 Gracilinanus agilis
GCGCTCAGATTTCGCTTGCGTTCTTTGGCTTACTGGGGTCTTAAATCTTGCTGCTCTCAGGAACAGGCCCTGGAGCTGCCAATGACTCGATGGGTGCCCCAAACTTGCTCTATTTCTTTTTAGCTGGCTTCAGAGCTCTAGATCTTGTGTATGGAGGGGGTGGGGGTGGGGCGGTTGCTCAGCCCTCTATTTAGTGAGAGCCCTTTATAGCCTGGAAATGTCTCGATTCCACGTACATTCCACGCTGTGCCCTGTTGTGGGTTTCCTCCGTTCGTCTGGACTTGTTTTTATGTCCCCTTGAGGAGTTTTGTGTGTTTTGGTCAGGAGAGGTTAAGAGCTGCTTCTTACTCTGCCGCCAACTTAACCCGGAAAAAAAGTGTGGGTCAAATTTTTAGAAGCTGATAGATAAAAAGTTCATAACAACAGCTTTCTAAGGAAAAGTCAGGTAAAATACTTTTTCTACTTCATTTGAAAGATGCTTGGTGATCATTTAAAAAAACAATAATTAAGCCTATTCCAAAGTGGTCCAATGGCCAATTTGTAAAGAATAAAAATATAATAATATCTTAGAGGGGCTTAAAATATAGTCACCAAATTAACCTGACCTTTATCTACCCCAGAAATAATAAAAGCTAGGGGAAATACATGAGCAATATATCCCTAGTTGTGGACAAGTTAATGCAATTTACTCAAAGCTAATTGACTTTAGAAAATAAAGCAGAATGAGAAACATAATTTTTTTCTCTCGATTCATTTACTTTGCAACATAACTATCGATAATTATCTTTCAAAAATGGTTGTTCCAGTGTTTACCTAGAAGCAAGAAGAATGGAAAGATGACCTCTGGCAGACTTCTATGAAACTCCAAAAAGTAGAAATTATAACAGTGGAAAATTTCAAATTATTCACTATATTTGTACATAATTTTAGAAATTTTCAAGCTACTCCATATATTAAAGAGAATTAAAAATGCAAAAATATAAAGACATCTTAAAGAGCACAATAACATCAAACAAAAATTGTAGATATGTCTACCATCAATTTGATATATATCCTTGGGGATGCCTTTCCTGTATTAACCTTTATTTGCACATCCTTAAAATAAAGATATTGCATTGATTTTTTTCAAAATCTTTTTTTTTAATCAAAAGAGTTCTATATCTCTCTGGCTCCATGCCTTTCAGCAATGTTATTACTACTCATGAAGAAATTTTGAAAGATTTTCTTCTGTCATAGGTTTATAAAGCAACTTCTAAAAATTAAAGATGTAACCAGGATCTCTCTCCCATTTTTCTAATATTTAGCAACTGTCTGTAAATGCATAGTTACACAGTAAATACTATTTCAGCTCTATTGAAAAGTAAAACTAAAATCCAACATGTAGTTATTATGTTTTCAAGTGGGGCTTGCTGGAGTATATAACTCACAGCTATCTAGATCTCAAATGAATAGTGAGTTGAGGGACTGCACTATCTACCAAGAATATCCTATATGATATCTGATAAATGACATAATCCTTCAGACCTACAGAATTCCTAATTTTCTGGCACTGCTGTCCACATTAATAAAACATCATAGAGTCTCTATAAAAGACTAAGTGTGAGGTTTCAGCTACAATACATTTTATTTTTTATTTTACTTTTTTATTTTTTTTAATTTTTAAATTTAATTAATATAGAATATTTTCCATGGTTACATGATTTATGTTTTTCCCTTCTCTCCTCCCTTCTCCATCCTAGAACCAAAAAGCACTTCCATTGGGTTTTACATGTATCATTGTTCAAAACCTATTTCCATATTATTAACATTTGCAATAGAGAGATCATTTAGAGTCTAAATCCCCAATTACATCTCCATCTAACCATGTGATTAATCATATGTTTTTCTGCTGTGTTTCTACTTCCACAGTAATTTCTCTGTATGTGGATAATATTCTTTATCATTATTTCCTCATAATTATATTGGATCATTGTATTGCTGCTAGTAGAGAAATCAATTATGTTCAATTGTGCCATAGTATATCAGTCTCTGTGCAATGTTCTCCTGGTTCTGCTCTTTTCATTCTGCATCAATTCTATGAAGTCTTTCCAGTTCACATGGAATTGTTCCAGTTCATTATTACTTTCAGCACATAGTATTCCATCACCATCAGTTACCAAAAGTTATTCAGCCATTCCCTAATTGATGGACACCCCCTCATTTTCCAGTTTTTTGTCACTACAAAAAGTATAGCTATGAATATTTTTGTACACTTATTTTTCACTATTATCTCTCTGTGGTACAAACCCAGCCGTGTTATGGCTGGATCAAAGGACAGGCATTCTTTTCAATCCTTTGGGCATAATTACAAATTGCTTTCCAGAATGGTTGGATCAATTCGCAACTCCACCAGCAATGAATTAGTGTCCCAATTTTGCTATATCCCCTCCAACATGTATTACTTTCCTTTGCTAATTGGCTAATCTGCTAGGTGTGCAGTGGTACCTCAGAGTTGTTTTGATTTCCATTTCTCTAATTATGAGAGATTTAGAATATTTTTCACATTCTTATTGATAATTTTGATTTCTTTACCTGAAAACTAACTAATTTATTGATATATGCACTCAAGGTTATACATTTTCCCCTGATTACTGCTTTGTTGCATCCTATTGATTTTTATATGTTGTTTCCTCATTGTCATTCTCTTCAGTGAAATCAGTAATTGTTTCTTTGATTTGTTCTTTGTCCCATCAGTTTCGAAGAATTGGATTATTTAGATTCCAATTAATCTTAAATCTGTCTTTCCACAAGCCCTTATTGATTATGATTTTTATTGCATTATGGTCTGAAAAACTGCATTTATTATTTCTGGTTTCTTATATTTATTTGCAATGTTTATATGCCCTGGTACATAGTCAATCTTTGTATATGTGCCATGTGCTCCTGAAAAGAAGATATATTCCTTTTATCCCTATTTATTTTTTTCCAGATATCCATTAGCTCTAAATTTTCTAAAATTTCATTCACTTCCCTTACTTCTTTCTTATTTATTTTTTGGTTCATTTTATCTAGTTCTGATAGAGGAAGGTTGAGGTCCCCCACTGTTATGGTTTTGCTATCTATCTCCTCCTTAATCTCCTTTAGTTTCTCCTTTAGAAATTTGGATGTTATACCATTTGGTGCATATATGTTGAGTACAGATATTTATTCATTATTTTTACTGCCTTTCATCAAGATGTAATTATCTTCCTTATCTCTTTTAATGAGATCTATTTTTGCTTTAGCTTTCTTTGAGATCATAATTGGTACTCCTGCCTTCTTTGTCTCAGTAAATTCTGCTCCACCCTCTTTCCTTTATCCTGAGTATATCTATCTGCCTCAAGTGTGTTTCTTATAGACAAGATAAGCTAAGATTCTGATTTTAAATCCATTCTGCTATCTGCTTTCTTTTTATGGGTGAGTTTTTCCATTCACATTCACAGTTTGATTACTGTCTGTATATTCCACTCCATTTTTACTTTTTCCTTTGATTCTGCCTTTTCTCTTATCCTTCTTACCCTCCCCTCCAACTTTTGCTATTATTCAGTTTCCCTTGCTTTCTGGAATATAATATTCCATGCCTTCTGATCCTTCAGTGTGGATGCAGCCAGGTCCTGTGTGATCCTAACTATGGCTCCAAGATATCTGAATGGTTTCTTTTTAGCAGCTTGTAGTATTTTTTTTGTCAGCCTGGAAGTTCTTGAATTTGGCAATGACATTAATGGATATTATCAATTGGGGATTTAATGCAGGAGATGATCTGTGAATTCTTTCAATCTCTATTTTACCATCTTGTTCACAAATGTCAGTGCAGTTTACTTAGATAATTTCTTGTAGAATGATGTCCAGGCTTTTTCTTTTTCATGATTTTCAGGCAGTCCAATAATTTTTAATTGTCTCATCTGGATATATTTTCCAGGGCTGTTGTTTTATCAATGACGTATTTCATATTTTCCCCATTTTTAAAATTCATTTGATTTTGTATTATAGACTCTTGCTGCCTTATGAAGTCATTTTCTACTAACTATTAGATTCTAATTTTTAAAAACTTAGTTTCATCCTAGGATTTTTGATCATCCTCTTTCTTTTGGTCTGTTTTTCTTTTTAGGTCACTTTTCACTTTCTTTGCCTCATTTTAAAGCTGTTCAATTCTGGCTTTTAAGACAGTATTTTCTTGTTTTAGTGCATGTGCCTCAGTTTCTAGATGATTTATTTTATGTTTCAAGTTCTTTTCCCAATTGTCTTCAACATCTCTTAATTTTTTTTAATTGTGTTTTGAGTTCTTCCAAAGCCTTTGTCCAATTTTCTAGAGTTCCTGATTTTTATCTTGGTGTTCCTTGATCTTCCTCTGTTCTATTTGTTCTTTGTTCATAACCTGAATAGAAGCTGTCAATTATAATTTATTTTTTCTTCTTCTGTTGTTTACTCATTTTTTCCCCTTCATTCTGCCTTTCTTTGACTATATTCTTGCTCCTTTGTTTATTTGCTACATCTGTGGGTTTGGGCTATTCTATCCTGAAGGGGCATCTTCTCTTCTCTGCTGATTAACTGGATTAGGCTAATGGAGCTAAACTGTTGTATTAATGAGCCCTGAGGCCAGGTCTTTCTGAGCTGCCAGCAGAACCTGAAGGTAAAGGTGAAGATATGGAGGCAGAAAGTAGTTATCTTTGTCCTCATATCTTCCTTTTTTCCAGCCTTCTCCCTGTTGGCTGCCAGGTTATAGTCCTGGTCTTCCTGTGGTGATACAATGGTACTCTGTTGTGGTTGCAGTCTTAGCCCTGGGATCCTATTCAACTGGATTCTTACTACATATCTCAGTGCAAAGTAGGTGGGGGGAGAGGTATTGGAGATTGAGCTTCCCTGCCCTCTGAATGCTTCTTTTGTGCACTATTGCTAGACTAGATTAAGCTGGCCAAGCTGATCTGCAGTGCTGTATGTGCCTTGAGGCCAAACCCTCTGGAGGCAGAGGCCTAAGAAGGAGGAGTGATGGCTGAAGGGTGCAACCAGGCTGCCCTCCTCTCTGCCCCTATCCTCAGCTGTCTCCCTGCCAGCTGTGGTCAGAGCCCTGAGCCTTGAGCCTTGAATAGCTGTGGTAGCAAGGCATTGCCTAGAGGCCAAAGTCCTACCCACAAGATCCAAGCAACCTCCAGAGTTTCAGAACAGTAGGTGGGGGAAAAGTTCTGGGACCTTCCTTCTTTCCTTTCCTTAACCTGGAGAATTCAACCTTCTTTGCATACCTTTTGAGTTGAATCAAGCAAAAGGGTCTTCTAGCTCTGTCCTGTTGTTGTATTTGGTTTTGTGTCCCCTTTGAAGTGCTTTGTTTTTAATTGGTGTGGAAGGGTATTCACATAGAACTCAACTTTCACTGCTTCTATGCCTCTACCTTGACTGCCTCTTACAATACATTTAGAGTTGAATTCTTGCTTATGAAGCAAAAGCCACTCTTTTCATATTACTCTAAATCAGTACATTTCCACTTTTCAAAATGTTTTTGCAGGATTCATGGTGCTAATTTATAAGAACACACAAGCCTGAGATCATAGATGGTCTCTTCATGGTGCTAATTGTCTAGGGCACATGTGCCTGAATTCATAAACTGTCTTCCCCATTTATGATTAAACTTCAAGAAAAAATCAGCTTTGGCATGAATTCAGGACCAGAAGTGGTCTCATATGTAGGTATCTGTTTTATGCAGGGAAATCTATGATGGATTGGTTGTTGTAAATAACTTAAGGATGCTATGTGGTCATTGAGAGGTAACTGTTATCTAAGTATGAATAGTCTACTCAGTTTAAGTACTAATAATTTCTTGATAATGACTTGAACAAAAGTGACTTATCAATGATTGGAGTCAAAATTTTTTGTGATAATACAAGGAAGGAAATAATGTACCATTCTTTTAGAATATGATATATAAATATATACATAGAGAATGGGATTATGGAGTTTCAGTATATAAACTGTAAGACATAATAAACTTTAAACAATACAAAAGGTTCTTCTGCTTAGTAAGTGAATCTCTTAAAATGGAATTTTACTTACATTTTAGCAAGTGCATATTAATTATGACAACTTTAATAAAATAAAACTAACAAAACAATACCAATGATTACTGCTATCCTTCATCTATTTAGATTTCTTTGGATTGAAATGTGAAGATTGGTAATTAGCATGTTGAATAATGAAATGGATTATTGCAGTCAAAATAAAATTTATCAGTGACAAAGGCCACCCAGAAGGGCATTAGCTTCCTAAAGTTGTCTGAAGTTATGAATGTTTTGGTTAATATATGCCTGTAGTGTTTTGGGCTACAGATAATTATTTGCATTAGTCTAAACAAAATGTATGTTCTTAGTTGTATAATACATACACATATGTACACATGTTATATAATTAGAGAATTATTAAAGGAATTGTCAAAATCTTAGAATTGAAAGTGATCTTATAGATCAACAACAAGAAACATTTATTAAGTACCAATAATGTTTGTGGCTGTATACTAAACCTTGCTCATACAAATAAAGTCAAATAAAAACAAAAACCATTACCTGTGCCCAAGGATCTCTCAATGGGAGAGACAACATGGGAATTAAAAAAATCTAAAAGCAATTTATATATAGGAAAAATGAGAAAGTCTCAGAGGGACCAATTGAACCTGTCTCCCAAAGCTGGAATCCCTTCTAAACATAATCTGGATAATAACACAAGATTATATTACAGATACTCCAAGTCCCATGATAGGGAATATTTTCAGGCTTGAATGTCTATCAGTAATAATCCCTTAACCATAAAAGGGAGGGCACTATTATTTAAACATTTTATTTCCATAAAGTTTATCCTATTCTTTCTCTATTATCTCATTGAAAGGATGTTTATTCCTATGTGACAGAATGTGTTTTATGTATCATAGAAGTTTGATGATGGTCTATTATATATCAAACTTAAAAAAAAGACAATGATGTGAATTTTATAAAAATTTGTAAAAATATATTTGAAATATTCTAATGGTCCACAGTACCACATAGGTGAATGATAACAGAGTAGACAAAACCATTTGGGCTATGTCAGTGATTAAAAGTAATAGTGGGCAGGAGATAGTGCATTAGTGTGTATGTGGTATGTAGTAGGTGCCAAGCCTGATGTCAGGAGCACATGAGTTCAAATTTTACCTCAAACACCTTCTAGCTGTGTGGAAAGTCACCTAACACTGTTTGCTTCAATTTCCTTATCTGAAAAATGATCTGGAGAAGGAAACTGAGAGAACTACTCTAATATATTTGCCAAGAAAATCCTAATGGGGTCATAAGGCATCATAACTGAAAGTGACTGAATAACAAAGAGAAGAAATGGTACTATTTAATTTTTCTACCTAAGTTAGCAGATGACAAAATGACTCATATAAATGGAAGGAATATGAAGGCAAAGAATACTCTAGCCTCTGGAGTGAGTAGCAGATATAGTGGGCTAGTTTGCATTCACTCAGTCACCAATCTATCAGGATGGGAATGAGCTCTAAAAGAAAAGGGATTGATTTTCCTCTGGAACTGAGAGTACAGAATGTGTAGGACCAGACTGTGGAAGTTCAGGTCCAAAGTGTAAGATATTGGTTCATTTGGAAGGAGTAGGGGTAAATTGATGGTTAGGTAGCATGGGTGATAAGACAGATGACTAGGTATAATGTTTGTATATACCTATACATACCTATATGTATATATCTATAATGTAGGTATAATATAATGAACTTTGCTAAGTATGGTACTTCAACAATCAGAAACAAAATGTAAAGGAGTACTACCTCTGTTAATGCAGATTACAACTCTTCTATGTCTTGGTGAACATCCTTTGGATCAGTTGAAGTACAAAAATTATTTTCAGTCAACCTGATGATGTACCTTTCAAATGTAACCAAGTTAATTATCATATTAAATAATATTATTCTGAGGAAAAATTCATAACCATTTCATTTTGATAGGGGTCTGCCAAAGCTTCTGTTCTCTCATAAATATCAAGAATCCATAGTCCTCCATGCTAGTATAAAAGGGAATTCTTAATCCCTTGCTCTAATCGAACTGGGAAAAGAGCTGCCTGGATCAGTGGACAAAAAGCTAGGCCCAAAGATAAGAGGTTCTGTTACCATGGAGACCAGTCCACTGTTAAAGGAAATAGAAGCTGTTCTCAGAGAGGAAGTGATGTAATAATGACAGCTGGACACAGAGAGAAAGGCAAACATGGAATTTGAGAAGGGCCTTTTACTCTAAGTTTTCCTGAGGGTAGGGTGCTGCTGGCAGTTGCTGGTGAGAGTTGGCTGCTGTAGAATCTGACTGAAGGAGAGAGTGTGTGGGTTGGTAGCTTTCCATTGTTTAGTGAGTTAGTTAGAATATATATATTGAGTAGGTTCAGCCTAGCTGACTAGGCTAAAGAGTTATTAGTGAAATCCTCTCAAACTGTAGTTTTTAGGTAGTTTATAGGTTGATGTAAGAAGATTTAGGTAATTTTTATGTAGTACTAGGGTAGAGAGATACATCTCTCTTGCTTTCCTATCTGTCCAACATTACTATATTTTTACAACTAAAACAAAAATTTGTTAAACCTCTCTCCTCTGTTTTTCAAGTTTCTAATTTTAACCTCTACACTAGGATGAAGGACTACAAATAAAATGATAAGAACAATGATGAGTCTCACTTCCATATGTATAAAAAGACTGGTGTAAGAAACATTAAAACATTATTGTGATTATTACGCATATATAACAGTATATGGTATTTCTAAATCACTTTAAGAGAGGTGGAAATTTGTTTTCTTAAGTAATGAGAAGTGCCATAGAATAGAGTACTTACTACCTTATAGTCATGAAGAGCTGGGCTCAAATCTTGCTCCATAAACTGTTAAACACATGGCCCTAATTTAGTTATTTAACCCTTTTCAGCCACATCTGGAAAATTGAGAGAATAATATATGTATTATTTAAATCAAGTTGTTATGAGAAACAAATTACATAATGTAAAGTATTTTGCAAACCTTATTATATTATACAGATGTCAATTTTTATTATAATATATGGTTGACATGATATGAATCACTAAGATTTATTAAAATTGAGTGAAAAATCAGAAAAGAATATGATTGAGTAGTATTATAAAGTTAGCAACAAGCATTACCTAAGGACTAATTGAAGGATTAATGGTTTTAATATCATAAATTCTCACTCCACAAATTCAGATTGCAGCCCTTCCAAAGCCTTTTTGTCCTGTGCTATTCTTATCCTAGGTTTTCCATAATTCTCCAATTAAATTTCACTCAGCACACTGAACATCTTTTGTTTTTTTTTAATAGTTTAGGCAGGTATTGTTGCAACACTCCAAAAGACCACCTGTGCTACTCTGCTATTCCAATCATTAAAACTTGGGATAATAATAGAAATAGTTACATAGCAAAAACATAGTAAACTTTTATATAGCACTTACTTGCTAAGTGCCTTACCATTGTAATCTCATTTGATCCTCACAAAAACCATGGGAAGTAAGTGACATAATTGTTCTAAATTTACAAATTAAGAAACTGAGGCAGAGTTTTATTTTTTTAAATTTTTTAATAATTTTTATTTTTTAGAAAATTTATTATGGTTACATGATTCATGTCCATACTTTCCCCTTCACCCCCCGAACCTCCTCCCACCTCCCATAGCCAATGCACATTTCCCCTGGTTTTAATATGTGTTATCTATCAAGATTTATTTCCAAATTGTTGATAGTTGCTTTGTTGTAGTAATTTCGGGTCTATATCCCCAATCATGTCTGCCTCAACCCATGTGTTCAAGCAGTTGTTTTCTTCTGTGTTTCCTCTACTGTAGTTCTTCCTCTGAATGTGGGTAGCGTTTTTTTCCATAAGTCCCTCAGAATTGTTATGGATCATTGCATTGCTGTTAGTACAGAAGTCCATTACATTCTATTTTACGACAGTATATTGGTCTCTGTGTACAATGTTCTTTTGGCTCTGCCTCTGATCCTTTCACTCTGCATTAATTCTTGGAGGTCTTTCTAGTTCATGTGGAATTCCTCCAGTATTTTACTCCTTTTAGCTCAATAATATTCATCACCAGCATATACCACAGTTTGTTCAGCCATTCCCAATTGAAGGGCATATCCTCATTTTCCAGTTTTTTGCTACCACAAAAAACACAGCTATAAATATTTTTGTGCAAGTCTGTTTATCTATGATCTCTTTGGGGTACAGACCCATCAATGGTATGGCTGGATCAAAGGGCAGGCAATCTTTTATAGCCCTTTGAGCATTGTTCCAAATTGCCATCCAGAATGGTTGGATCAGTTCACAACTCCAACAGTAATGCATTAATGTCCCAATTTGGCCACATCCCCTCCAACATTCATTACTCTCCCCTTCTCTCATTTTAGCCAATCTGCCAGGTATGAGGTGATACCTCAGCTTTGTTGTGATTTGCATTTCTCTAATTATTAGAGATTTAGAGCACTTTCTCATGTGCTTATTGATAGTTATGATTTCTTTATCTGAAAATTGCCTATTCATATCCCTTGCACATTTATTGATTGGGGAATAGTTTGATTTTTTATACACTTGATTTAGCTCCTTGTATATTTGAGTAATTAGACAGTAATTAGTCAGAGGTTTTTGTTATAAATATTTTTTCCCAATTTGTTGTTTCCCTTCTGATTTTGACTACATTGTTTTTGTTTATACAAAAGCTTTTTAATTTAGTATAATCAATCATCCCATTCACATTCAGAGTTATAATTATCACTTGTGTATCCCCCAACATTTTGGTATCCTCTCTTAGTTCTACCCCTTTTTCTTAGGCTATTTCCTTTTAAACCAGTGATTTGTTTTAAACCAGTAACCCTTGTCCCCTCCCTTGATTTACGACCCTTTCTATCCCCTCCTTTGTTATTCCCCTATTTTTATTTTTAAGGCCTAATGAATTCCCTCTCTCTTCTCCTTCCCACCCTTTTTTGACCTCCCCACATCTTTGCTCCCCTGGGTTTATCCCTTTCTCAGTAGGGTTAGATAGAGTTCTGTATCTCAATGGATATAACTACTCTTCCCTCTCAGGGTTAATTACACTAAGAGTAAGGTTTCATTTCTTAATGCTCTCTTCCTCTCTTTCTTATAATAGTATGCATCCCCTCCCCTTCCCATGCCCTCTTTGTGTATAATAGAATATCTTATTTTTTTTATTCATTCAAGTTTCTCTTGGTGTCCTCTACTAATCACCCCCTCTTTACCACCCATCCCCTTATCATCTTGGATCATTTAGTACTCCAACCTCTCCCTATGAATTACTCTTCTAATTACTATAATAGTGGATACTATAATAGCAACTAGAGTTCACTACAGAGAATTAAACATAACATTTCTCCATATAGGAATACAAATAATTAGACCTTATTGAAGTCCTTAAAGAGGCAAATTTAAAAATAAGAGTTTTCTTTCTTTCCCTTCGGTTTCTTATTTACCTTTTCATGTTTCTCTTGGTTTTTGTGGTTGGATATCGAACTTTTCATTTAATCTTTATCTTTTCTGTGCAAATACTTGGAAATCTTCTATCTTGTTGAATGCCCATACTTTCCCCTGGAAGTATATAGTCAGTTTTGATGAGTAGGTGATTCTTGGTTGTAGACCCAGTTCTCTTGCCTTTCTCAATATCATTTTCCAAGCCTTGCAGTCTTGTAGTGTGGAGGCTGCCAGATCCTGTGTGATCCTGATTCGTGCTCCTTGATATCTGAATTGTCTCTTTCTAGCTTCTTGTAAAACTTTTTCTGTTACTTGGAAGCTCTTGAATGTGGCTATTATATTCCTGGGAGTTGTCTTTTCAGGGTTTAGTGTAGAGGGGGATCTATGGATCCTTTCAATGTCTATATTGCCCTTTTGTTGTAGAATTTCAGGGCAATTTTTCTGAATAATTTCCTTTAGTATGGAGTCCAAATTTCTATTAATTTCTGCTTTTTCAGGAAGACCAATGATTCTCAAATTATCACTTCTAGACCTGTTTTCTTCGTCTTTCAATTTCTCAGTGAGATATTTCATGTTTCTTTCTATTTTATCAGTCTTTTGACTTTACTTTATTTGTTCTTGTTGTCTTGAGAAATCATTGCCTTCTACTTGCCCAATTCCTGTCTTTCAAGACTGGTTTTCTGCTATATTCTTTTGATTTTCCTTTTCAATTTGGTCTATCCTGTTTTCCAGCTGTTTGGTTTTGGTCTCCAATTTGCTTATTAATTCTTTTGATTTGTGGGTATCTTTTTCTAATTGCCCAATTTTTAGCCTTTAGAGACTTGTTTTTGGCTATAATCTTTTGGTTTTCCTTTTGAATCTGGTCTGTTTGGTTCTTCAATGCTTCCAGCTGTACATTTCTGGTCTTTAATTTGCTTATCAATTTATTTGATTTCTGAGCCTCACTTTCTAATTGTGAAATTCTGCCTTTTAAACTGTTATTTTCTTGCCAGATCCCTTCCATCTTTCTCATAATCTCGGATTTGAACTCTTCAAGAGCTTGTGACCAGTTTTCATTTTTTTGGGAAGGTTTGGATATGATTACTTGTTTGTTCTCCTCTGCTATTTGCTCTGTTTTCTGGATTTTTTCTGTGTAAAAATTGTTGAGTGTTAAAGATTTCTTCTTTATCTTTCTTGTCTGGTGTTCTTGTCTCTGGCTTGCCATTGTTAGCCCAGCACCCTCTCAGCTTTATCCTCACGCCCAGGGTCTGTCTGCTCTCTTTGGGCTCCTGAGGTCTCAGGTCTAGTTGTTCTCAGGGTCAAGCCTCCTGGTCGTCCGCTTGCTTGTTCCTCTGCCCAAAGCTCCTTTAACAGTCTTAGGGCACTGCTTCTACAGTTGTGTACCCCTCTACACTGCGTCCCTACCCACGGTCCTTGCCTGCACTCAGAATCCATGTCTGCAGCTGCGACCACACCTGTGCTCAAGGTCTTGTTCAAAGTCTGGGTTCTTTAGCCTCTTGGGGCCTTAAGTCTTGCTCCTCTCAGTAACAGACCCTGGTGGTCCCATGTAGCTGTCAAGAACTTAATGGATGCCCCAAACTTGCTCTAGCTCTTGTAAGCTAACTTTGGCCCTATAGGTGGTGTGTGTGTGGGATAGCGGGTTGCTCAACTCATGTTGTAGTAGAGCTATTTCACTCCTTACAGTATGGAAATGCCCTGATCCCATGTACCTTCAATGCTGAGCCCTGTTGTGGGGTCCCTTCATTCATCTGGATTTGTTTTTATGTCCCCTTGAGGAGTCCTCTTTGTTTTGCTTAGGAGAGGTTAAGCAGCTGCTTTTTATTCTGCCACCATCTCAACCCGGAAGATGAGGCAGAGTTTTAGTAATTTACCCAAGGTCATATGACTAATATTTCTGAAACCAGATTTTAAACCAGGTCTTTCTGATACCAAACCCAGAATTCCAGACATTCTCTCACCTACCTGGGACTATAATATCATCAATCTAGGACTAGAAATAACCTCAGAAGGCCTCTGGCCCCATTTTCTTGTTTTACAGATAAAGAAACTGAGAATCAGAGTGATTTTGCCAAGGTCTTATTGGTTCATCAGAGACGGGTTTAGAACTCAAGTCCTCTGACTCCAAAGGCAGTGTTCTTTCCTCTGTAGCATGCATCCATAGATCTCAGTCTCATGCATTCATAGAGATGAGTCCTAATATTAAATAATAGAAATTACTATTATTGTCATCAGTATAAAAAAGCAAGGACTAATTGCATCTATAACATTGCTGAATATTCACTATGGCTTTTTACTTCTGTATGATATCACAATGGTGTTCTCCATTTTGGATTATGAGAATATATTGTGGATAGCTAAAATTATGCATGACTGAATGATACATTACATTTAATTATGTTATCTGGTGGAAGACTATAGACTAAAATGTGTGTGCTTCTTTCAATTCAAAGCAATTTTTATGCAATCTTTATTACCATGCTTTCAATACATTTTATTTTCATTATGTAAACAAATCCATTCCATAGCTGATCTATCATGTCAGCTCCAGTTCACATCCTGTGCTCTGGATGCACCCTCTGCCACTTTCTCCATGCTGTTTCATTGACAATGATTCAATTGTCCCTCCTCCAAGCAATAAATTTAAACTTTGATGTTTTCCATAAATTTGCCACTGTTTGTGGGCCTGGTTAAACAGCATAGGTTCATTAAATTGATAAATTATGATTCATGCTCCATTTTTATGCTCTTGGTATGCTCCTGACAAGAATAGCATGTTTATCTTGTTTTTCTCTGTATCTGTGAAATTCTTTATCAAAATACCTCTATTGTGAGCTTTTTAAGGAATAATAATTAGTTGTTTCCTTATATATGTGCTTGAGTAATACAGTATTTGGAATAGAGAGCCAGTCTCAGAACCAAGAAGGTCTTGATTCATTTTCTGCCTTTGATAACAGCTTTGTGACCTTAGATAAATCTTTTCATCTCTCAGTGTTCTATCCACTACTATAGAAATGGATGATACCAAGAAGGCATCAACTTACTTTGGTAGAATTTCCCCACATGAGAGTTCTCCTCACTGAGAAAATCACAAATTTAGTCATTATATTTTATATGTATTTCTTTATATTTGCATGATATGAAATTTTATACATTTGGCAAATCCTAAAGAGACATATTTCTTCCTAACAATTTGCATTGTCTTATTGGGCTCTATTTCCTTTCAGGACTAGGAAATTTTCCTTATTGAGATCAGAATATCATTTGAAGATTCAGATTCTGTTTGAAAGCCACAATCTTTTCAGCCATCTAATAAACAATTAACCAATATTTATTAAGCATAAACTATGTGTCTATTCTTATAGTCACATGTATCATTTTTGAGTTAATGTAATTTTATTGTTTTTATTTCCTTCAATTACATGTAGACACAATTTAAAAATTCATTAAAAAATATTTGAGTCCCCAGATCTCTCCCATTTTCCTTCTCCTTCCCCTTCATTGATGTGGTAAGCAATCTGATATAGATTTTACATGTGAAATCACATAAAACATTGTTTTTTTTCTATATTAGTCCTGTTATGCAGGAAAATATGAACAAAATAAATCAAGATAGTGAAACAGTATACTTTGGTTTGGATTCAGAATCCATCGATTCTTTCTTTGGAGACAACTGGCACTTATGATCATGACTACTTTGGGATTGCCTTTGATCATTGTATTATTAGGAATAGCAAATTCATTCACAATGATTCATCTTACATTTTTGCTCTTACAGTTTACACTGTTCTCCTGGTTCTATTCATTTTACTCTACATCATCTCATGTAAGTCTTTCTACTTTTTCTGAAATCTTCCTGCACCTTACTTTTTTAAAAGCACAATAGTATTCTATCACAATCATATCTCATACATTTCTTGGACATTCTCTTATTAATGTGTATCCCCTCATTTTCCAATTTTTTTCCACCACAAAAAAGAGATGACATAAGTATTTTTGTACACATAGGCCCTTTTACTTTTTTTTTAATTTCTTTTGGCTATAGACATATTGATAGCATTGTTGAGTCAAAAAGTATGTGTATTTTTAATATTATATTTAACGCTTTTTGGTCAGTTCCAAATTGTTCACCAGAATGGTTAAATCAGTACACAATTCTGTGAATACTTCATTAGTGTCAAAAATTTTCCCACATCCCCTTCAACTTTGGTAATTTTCTTTTTGTGTCATTATATCCAATTTGATAAGTGTGAGGCAGTACCTCAGAGTTGTTTTGATTTGTAATTTTCCAATTAATAGTGATTTGGAGCATTTTTCATATAATAATAAATAACTTTGATTACTTCATCTGAATACTGCCTGTTCATATCTTTTGATCATTTATCAATAGTGAAATGGCTTGTATTCTTAAGTATTTGATGCAATTATGAGATATATTTGTAATTTTTTCACCATTATAACTATTATTTATTATATCAACAGTTTATTGAATCTCTTATGATTTATCTTACTTCTTTACCTTTTTTATACTTCCCTTGAGCCTTGTATTTGAGAGTCACATTTTCTCTTCCACTTAGCTCAATTTCTGACTGTGATGCCACAATTTTTGAATTTTTTTCTTTTTGGATGCTTGTAATGTTTTCTTAATCTGATAGACAAATTCCAGAGCTATCAGATTAAGAAGAATAAAGCATATTTACCTTTTTATGCTTCTCTTGAGCCTTGTATTTGAGAGTCAAATTTTCTCTTCCATTCTGGTCTTTTCATCAGGAGTGCTTGAATATCTATTTTTCCCCTGAAACATTATTCTCAGTTTTGCTGGGTAGGTTATTTTTATTTATAATCCTAGTACCTTTGTCCTTCACAATATCACATCTCAGTCCCTCCAATCCTTTAATGTAAAATATGTTAAATCATGTGCTATTGTCTCCCTTAACTTCCTCATCTGTAAAATGAACTAGAGGAGGAAATGGCAAACTGCTCCAGTATCTTTTTCAAAAAAATCCCAAATATAGTCATAGAAAGTCAAACATGGCTAAAATGACTGAATCACAACAATTTTATTGTGTATAGCTTAGTATTTTAATGAATATATCAATACAACCTTTAGGAGAGAAGGATTTAAAATCTGGTCTAGAAAAATGAAAAATTTTAAAAACCAGACCCAATGTGTTAAATACTCAAAAGTTTAGAATATGATTTTTAATCAAATCCAATCTCCTTTCATAGATTTCATGCAATAATGATTGAAAACTGAGTATCTTGAGTAATCTTTAATAAATGTTTCAATAATGATTATCCTGCTACATGTTGCATAGAGGATGAAGGATAATTCACCAATTGTTTTTCATAATTTGACAGGCTACTCTTTTTATATATTAAATATTTTCTTTTTATCAATACTAAATCATATTTTACTTTGAACATTTGCACTACACACTAACATAATGTGAAAACTATTATTACAGATAAAATATATATAAAATTGAGTGGGAATTTTTGAAGGAGTGTTGGCATAACATAGAGACATTATAATGCCCATATTCATAATATTATCATATATAAAACTAATCCATTATCTTTAGCAAGAACATGAAATACATAAGAATTTGTGGGCAAAAAATGAAATATTTTATTATATATTATTGAATATAGTCTTAAATAATATAAAGATATAAATTTTACTGTTGTTTCTCTAAATTTCTGATTGTTGCCTGAAAAAGGAGTTGGCACACTATTGTAGGAAAGGAATCATAGCCAGTGTCTTTCTCAATACAAATAAAAACAGAAGATGAATTTCAGCTTAAAGTAATCTCACTCCTAGGTTCTTCCCAGAGTACTCAGTAAAGGAGTTCACAATGTTTATTTCCATTTTCTGACCAAAGTAAATCAGAACCATCATTTTTTTCAAACATTTATTAATATTCATTTTTAACAGGGTTACATGATTCATGCTCCTCCTTTCCCCTTCGCCCCCCTCACTCCCCCCACCCATGGCCGATGCACATTTCCACTAGTTTTGTCATGTGTCCTTGATCAAGACCAATTTCCAAATTGTTGGTAGTTGCATTGGTGTGGTAGTTTCTAGTCCACACCCTCAATCATGTCCACCCCAACCCATGCGCTCAAGCAGTTGTTTTTCTTATATGTTTCCTATCCTGCAGTTCTTCCTCTGAATGTGGGTAGCGTCTTTTCCATAAATCCCTCAGAATTGTCCTGGGTCATTGTATTGCTGCTGGTACAGAGGTCCATTACATTCAATTTTACCACAGTATATCAGTGTCTGTGTACAATGTTCTTCTGGCTCTGCTCCTTTCGCTCTGCATCTGTTCCCGGAGGTCTCTCCAGTTCGCCTGGAAGTCCTCCAGTTTATTATTCCTTTTAGCACAATAGTATTCCATCACCAGCATATACCACAGTTTGTTCAGCCATTCCCCAATTGAAGGACATACCCTCCTTTTTCAGTTTGTTGCCACCACAAAAAGCGCAGCTATAAATATTTTCGTACAAGTCTGTTTATCTATGATCTCTTTGGGGTACAAACCCAGCAATGGTATGGCTGGATCAAAGGGCAGGCATTCTTTTATAGCCCCTTGAGCATGATTCCAAATTGCCAGCCAGAATGGCTGGATCAGTTCACAGCTCCACCAGCAATGCATTAATGTCCCAATTTCGCCACATCCCCTCCAACATTCATTACTCTCCCCTTCTTTCATTTTAGCCAATGTGTTAGGTGTGAGGTGATACCTCAGAGTTGTTTTGATTTGAATTTCTCTAATTATTAGAGATTTGGAACACTTTCTCATGTACTTATTGATACTTTTGATTTCTTTACCTGAAAATTGCCTATTCATGTCTATTGCCCATTTATCAATTGGGGAATGGCTTGATTTTTTATACAATTGCTTTAACTCCTTGTATATTTGAGTAATTAGACCCCTGTCAGAGTTTTTCATAAAAAAAAAAAAAAAAAAAAAAAAAAAAAAACTTCTGATTTTGACTACATTGTTTTTGTTTGTACAAAAGCTTTTTAGTTTAATATAATCAAAACCATTTAATTTACATTTTGTAATTTTCTCTAACTCTTGCTTGGTTTTAAAGTCTTTCCTTTCCCACAGATCTGACAAGTAAACTATTCTGTGTTCACTTAACATGTTTATAGTTTCCCTCTTTATATTCAAGTCGTTCACCCATTCTGAATTTATCTTGGTGTAGGGTGTGAGATGTTGATCTAGACCTAATCTCTCCCATATTGTTTTCCAAATTTCCCAGCAGTTTTTGTCAAATAGTGGATTCATGTCCCAAAAGTTGGGCTCTTTGGGTTTTTCATACACTGTCTTGCTGATGTCAATAACCCCAAGTCTATTACATTGATCCTCCTCTCCATCTCTTAGCCAGTACCATATTGTTTTGATGACTGCTCCTTTGTAGTATAGTTTAATATCTGGTACTGCTAGGCCCCCTTCCTTCACATTTTTTTCATTATTTCCTTTGATATTCTTGATCTTTTGTTATTCCAAATGAACTTTGTTATAGGTTTTTCTAATTCAGTAAAGAAATTTTTGGGTAGCTTGATAGGTATGGCACTAAATAGGTAAATTAATTTGGGTAGAATTGTCATTTTTATTATGTTAGCTTGACCTACCCATGAGCAATCAATGGCTTTCCAATAGTTTAGATCCAGTTTTATTTATTTGGAAAGTGTTTTGTAGTTGTTTTCATATAATTGCTGTGTTTGTTTTGGTAGGTAGATTCCTAAGTATTTTATATTGTCTAGGGTGATTTTAAATGGTGTTTCTCTTTCTACTTCTTGCTGCTCTAGTGTGTTGGAAATGTATAGAAATGCTGATGATTTATGTGCATTTATTTTGTATCCTACAACTTTGCTAAAGTTGTTGATTATTTCTACAAGCTTCTTAGTTGATTCTCTAGGATTTTTTAAGTAGACCATCATATCATCTGCAAAGAGTGATAACTTAGTCTCCTCCTTGCCTATTTTGATACCTTCAATTCCTTTTTCTTCTCTAATTGCAACTGCTAGTGTTTCTAGTACTATGTTAAATAATAGAGGCGATAATGGGCATCCTTGTTTTACTCCTGATCTTATTCGGAAGGCTTCTAATTTATCCCCAATGCATATGATGTTTGTTGATGGTTTTAGGTATATACTGTTTATTATTTTTAGGAAAGGTCCATCTATTCCTATACTTTTCAGTGTTTTCAATAGGAATGGATGCTGTATTTTGTCAAAGGCTTTTTCAGCATCTATTGAGATAATCATGTGATTTTTGTTTGTTAGGCTGTTGATATGGTCAATTATGTGGATGGTTTTCCTAATGTTGAACCAACCTTGCATTCCTGGTATAAATCCCACCTGATCATGGTGGATGATCTTCTTAATTACTTGCTGGAGTCTCTTTGCTAGTATTCTATTTAAGATTTTTGCATCTATGTTCATTGGGGAGATTGGTCTGTAGTTTTGATTATTACCTCTTAATGTTCTCTTCCTTTCCTTCTTATAATAGTATTTGTCCCCTCTCCCTCCCATGCCCCCTTTGTGTGTAATCGAATATCCTATTTTCTTATTCACTCAAGTTTCTCTTGGTGTCCCCTGCTATTCACCCCCTCTTTCCCATCCCCTATGTCATCTTAGATTATTTGGTGTTCCACCCTCACCCTGTGAATTATTCTTCTGATTACTATAATAGTGAATATTATAATAGTGAATAGAGTTCACTACAGAGAATTATACATAACATTTCTCTACATAGGAATACAGATAATTAGATCTCACTGA
>NC_058134.1:175726106-175825597 GCF_016433145.1 Gracilinanus agilis
AGCATTTATACCTACACAAAACCTTGATTTAATCTTAATGGAAGTAGTATTAATAAATTCTTATTGTATTAGAGAAGAAACATCATTACCTATTGAGACTGTGGATCATTTAAATCAGTGGTTCCCAAACTTTTTTGGTCTACCGCCCCCTTTCCAGAAAGAAAAAATATTACTTAGAGCCCCCTGTCACATACCATCACCACCCCTTACAGTTATTCACTGCCCCAAAATGTACCTGTGGCCATCACCACCCACCTGGATCACTGCAGCACCCACCAGGGGATGGTGGCACCCACTTTGGGAATCACTGATTTAAACCAATCAATAATACAGCAAATCAAAGCAACAAATGCACTGAATTTAGCTGGGTGTTGTAATGAGGATCTCTTAGAGACAGACATTGTCAACAGAGGAGATAAACTCCTGCAGACCATTGAGAAGGAAAGTGCAAATTCTCAGACACAGGCACAACCTTTTTGCCAGCCAGTGAAGCTGAAAGAGAAAGTGAAAAGTTGCGCTGCTACAATGGCAAAGGGGCCTTGCAGTTGGATCGGGTAGCATCTGGCCCATGGGCCATAGTTTGCCCATCACTGAGCTAGACCTAAACAAAAAAAAATTTGAAAACTAGACATGAGACACAAGAGAAGCTCAAAAAAGGTAGAAAAGAAAGAGAAAATGTAAGGGACTCGTTAAGGTCAAAATGTTTATCTCTACATGGAAAAAGAATTTCTGTAATTCTCAAAAGCTACTCTTAGTAGTACAGAAGAGAGAAGGAATTTAATGAGAAAGAGGGTAGAGAAGTAAGCTGATTATGTGATATGATGTATCTGATGATATACGATGATATGATGTATGTGTAAATGTGATGATATGGGGTAATATATATGTATAATATGATATGTATGCATATGAATGATATATTAAAAAATCAAGGGCTAAAAAAGTGTTGCATTGAGAGAAAAGGGAAGGGAGAGATAGAATGGGTTTAAATTATAGAACATAAAGAGGTGTGAAAAATCATTATGGAGAGGGGAGGATAATTGTGGTTACAGGCTATCCTTAAACTTTACTCTCAATCATAACTGGCTCAGAAAAGGACAATCAAGTATATACTCAGTGGGGTTTAGAATTTTATCTTACCCTATAGAGAAGTAGAAAGAAAATAAGACAAAGGAAGAGGGAGGTAATTAGAGGGAAGGGGATATGAGGGGAGTGACAAAATTCAAAATACTGGTGAGGAGGAACATAGAGAATGGGAATACAGCAAAATCTAAAGGAGATAATATGATGGAGGACAACACATAGCAATCATAATGCTGAATGTGAATGGAATGAACTCATCCATAAAATGGAAGAAGTTAGCAGAGTGTATTAAAAACCAGAATCCTAATATATGTCATTTACAAGAAATACACTTGAAGCAAGGTGACACACAGAGATTAAAGGTAAATGACTGGAACAGAATTTATTATGCATCATCTAATGTAAAAAAAAAAAAAAGCTGGAGTAGCAATCATGATACCAGACAAAACTAAAGTAGAAACTGATCTAATTAAAAGAGAAAAGGAAGGGGGGCAGCTGGGTAGCTCAGTGGAGTGAGAGTCAGGCCTAGAGACAGAAGGTCCTAGGTTCAAACCCGGCCACAGCCACTTCCCAGCTGTGTGACCCTGGGCAAGTCACTTGACCCCCATTGCCCACCCTTACCACTCTTCCACCTATGAGACAATACACCGAAGTACAAGGGTTGAAAAAAAAATTAAAAAAAAAAAGAGAGAAAAGGAAGGGAAATACATGTTGCTAATAGTTATTATAAACAATGAAGTAATAGCATAACAAAAACACTTATGAACCAAATGGTATAGCATCTAGATTTCTAAGGGAGCTCAAGATGGAAATAGAGTGTAAGTCTAGACTACTGGGGGAATCTCAATCTTCCCCTTTCAGAACTAGATAAGTTGAACCAAAAAATAAATAAGAAAGAAGTAAGGAAAGTGAACGAAAGGCTTGAAAAATTAGAATTAATAGATACTGGAGAAAACTGAACAGGGATAGAAAAGAATATGCCTTCTTCTCAGTAGTACATGGTACATATACAAAGATCAACAATGTACTAAGGCATAAAATTATTTCCAACAATTGAAGAAAAGCAGAAATAATTACAACTTTTCAGATCATAATGTGGTAAAAATTATAATTTATATGTTTCCATGCAAAGACAAATTTAAAATTAAGTAGTAACTAAATAATCTAATTCTTCAAAACTGGTGGGCTAAAAAAGAAATCATAAAAAATATGGACTCCATTAAAGAGAATGAAAATGAGGAGACAACATATCAAAATGTATAGGATGCAGTCAAAGCAGTACTAGGGAAAATTTATATCTTTGAGTGCTTATATCAACAAAATAGAGAGGTAATATATCAATGAATTGGGCTTACAAATTTAAAAATTAGGAAAAGAACAAATTAAAAATCCCCAGATAAATACTAAATTGAAAATCCTAAAAATTAAAGGAGAAATTAATAAAATTAAAAGTAAAAGAACTATTCAACTAATAAATAATTATTTGATAGACAAAATTAAGATTGAGGTAATTATGTAGTTTTCCTTAGTTCACATAAATAATAAATGACAGAAAAAGGAATTGAATCCATGTCCTTGACCTCCAAATCCAGTGCTCTTTCTACTAAATTATCTTTTTTGCTTTCTATTTTTCTCTTTCCTCCTCTCTCACTCCTCCTACCTTTCAGTTTTTATATGAGACACTTTCTAGGTCTTAATGGATGTTGAATATGAATAGACTCCAATATATTCCAAATAAGGTTTGTCATTAGATAAGTAAAATGACATCAAAGGAATGCATTTACAGAATGGCCTATATTTTTATCAAGTTGTCATTTTTGTCATGGTGACTATAATGTGTTACAGTTATATTATTAAAGTTCATAGTTGTTTACCATATTCAAATTACTGTAAATAATGTGATAGAGACAAATTGTTTCTCTAGAGATTCAATTCTGTAATGACAGAAATTTGTCCAATTTGAAATAAGACAACTGATGCAGAACTCCTAAGAGAATAACTACTTATTAGAGGGACCTGGCCCCCTCCAACAAATAGGATCCCAGACCTTCCTCATGGTCCGAGACCCCTATCTTCTTCAGAGTACAGTTTTTTTTAACCTTCAGTGCCAAGTCCAGTCCTTACATGCCTTGCCAGTCAAGGCATCAATGAGTTATCTTGTTGGTAGACCCCAAAATCTTGGTATACCCTTTGATCACATTTTTACCAAATAGTAAGGTGGGAATATAGCCACCAGACCATGTATACCCCATTCTCATGATACCCACTCTTAGCAATTGGCCCTGGGCACCATAGCAATAGACCCCAAATTAATATGGTTGGTATTAGAGGAAGCCTCTTGTCTGGGCTTGTCTGGAGAGGATCATAAGGAAGAAGTGATACAGTGTGGAGGATCTCTTAATATATATATATATATATATATATATATATATATATATATATATATATATATAGTACTTTTCAGTAAAGCTTGTTGATAAGTAAAAGTTTAAATTAGGTTTGACATGAGGAAAGACTCATAAGAAAAAATCTACTCAACTATAATCTATACCTACTTACTTCTGAATATCATCTTTTAATAATAAATAACTAATCACCATCCCTATAGAATCACATTAAACTAGATAATACAGATTAGTACTGTGTTATTGGAAATTTTGGGGTCTCTGAACTACATTCATATGGACCCAGTGGCTTCCTGGGGAAATTTTGAGATTGTTGAACTACATTTCCCATAAGCCCACTGGCTTCCTATTGTTACATGATGATGTAGACAGTTATGTGATGACATAGATAGGAGGATAAAATTGAGTGGCTGGACTTGTACTTCTTCTTTGCTTTCTTGGCATCCAATTCACCATGGGGAGAGGAGGTAACAGTGTGATTCTTTTAACCTGACTTAGCTAACATGGCACGTAGCTTCATTTTCTAATGGCTACTAATAAATCTATAAATCCCATAATATTTTTGAAGTTATCCTTTTGATAGATTAATTTTATTTCTTATGGTACTAATCAGAGGGATAAAATTATTGGTTTAAGATAGAGTGGAGTCTACTAAAATAGGGTAGAGATAAAATTATTTTTCACTATCCATCAAACCATTTTAAAACTCACAGTAGTGATCCATGCTCTCTTTCTACAACTCCTTTCCCTATCTCCTTCTCCTAAATAAAAGATCTTAGTGTCTAATTTCCTAAGAAAATCAGTCATCCAGTGTGAATGCCTTCTTCTCTTATGTTATAAACCTTAGAGGTTCAGATTCCTCTTTTCTTCCTCTCATTTCATATATAATTCCTCAACAGCTATTGCTCAAGATCTTCTTGTATGGTTAATAGCATATTTTAGTTCCTTATCACTTTTCTTCTGAAATACTGCTGTAGTCTCCTAATTGAAATGACTGCTTCGAGTCACTAACTCTTCTTCAATATCATAGATATAGTTCCTAATATGATATTGTGATAGTCATAAGTTATAGTATGACCCATCTTGTTGACATAGGTTCCAAGGACTATCTGTTGCCTCTGGGTTCAAATACTATCTCTTCTAACATTTAAAGAATGAATTTCTTCCTAACATTTTAGCCTCTTTTAATTTATAAAGTAGGTTCTACAGTCCAGCCAAATCAGTCTCATTTTTTTCTTATAAAACCATGCCTCTCTCATTTTTGAGCTGTCACATGTGCTAGACTAGAAAACACATGCTCTTTACTACTATATCTAATAATCACTAGTTTCCTTTAAAGTTCAATTGAAGGGGGCAGCTGGGTAGCTCAGTGGAGTGAGAGTCAGGCCTAGAGACAGGAGGTCCTAGGTTCAAACCCGGCCTCAGCCACTTCACAGCTGTGTGACCCTGGGCAAGTCACTTGACCCCCATTGCCCACCCTTACCACTCTTCCACCTATGAGACAATGCAACGAAGTACAAGGGTTTAAAAAAGAAAAAAAAAGTTCAATTGAAGATGATTTCCTGTACCTGACCTGTATTGATTCCTCTTTTTTTAAAGGATGCTCCTTGACCTCATTATTATTTAGTCATGTTTGCCTCTTCATGACCCTATCTGGGAATTTTTTGACGAGGTTACTGAAATGGCTTCCCATTTCCTTCTGCAGTTCATTTTATAGATGAGAAAACAGGGATAAATGACTTGCCCAGATTTAAAGAGCTAGTTAATGTCTAAGGCCAGATTTGAACTCAGATATTACTTACTCCAGCTCTGACATTCTATCCACATCACCACCTCTGTATGGTGTGGTGTTCAGGGAAAACTAGTATCTACTGTGAGAACTTGCTGAGCCTTTTCAGTTCTCACCTGTGGCTCCAAGAAGGTATAAGACGTGCAGTGGTCACAGAATGGTAAATAATTGCAAGAGACAGGCTAAACCAGTTTGAGGATAAATGATAGATTTTAAACCAATTGATGATTTTGGCATTATATACCACAGGTAAATGAAACATTCTATTGGCATGAATGACATTTAAGAACAACTCATAAAGGAGGAAGAATAAAGCTTTGTATAGCATTTACAGCTTGGATAGATATTGAAGAAGCCACAGCCATCATTATCAATCATCTTGCCTTTTGTCTTGCCACTTATAAATGTACATGTGTGTATATATATATATATATATATATATATACTCACATACTATTTCTATATCTCTCTGGTATATATGTACATATACATACATACATATATATGTATATATATATGTATATATATATACATATATATGTGCACACTGTCTTCACCAAAAGATTGTAACTCCTTGAAGGTTGGATCACTTTTCATTTTTCTCTTTGTATCCTCTGGTTACTTCTCTTTTCTTCAATTAACTTGTATTTACTTATATTTCTATATGTTCTATCTCAAAATGTAATACAAACTTCTTAGGAACAGAGATTCTATTTTAATTAATTTATTTTGTATTCTCTACCATAGCATTTTGCACAGATATTGTGTTCTTTTTTAAAAATAAACTGCAGAATTTAAATCAGAGATTTTATATTGTTAACTTGAAATTTTTGTTATTTAAATCATTAGAAAAGTTATACACCAATATCTTATTGCAGAAAAATTACTTGACTATTCTAAATTTCAGTTTGGGACTATTTCAGTATCAATGTGAAAAAATACAAAATTACCAAAGTAGTTATAATAAGGGTCTTTAATTGAGGTAGCTTAATCTGGGAAGCTGCACAAAACCTCAGTTCTATGTAATCCACTGAACTACAGAATGGAATGTACTTATATAAATTTTGGAGAGCAGAGGTAGTGGTATGTACTGTCACTAACTTGAGACCTGTATTAGGTCATTCTAAAATGCTTGTGAGAGTCATAACTAGGGTTGTGATGGTAAACCAAGAGTACATATGCCAAAGATGGCACAGAGAGACATCTCTGTGGACATGTGCATTGTCCCCGACAGAGTTAATTACTAGAAAGGCAGAGGGACTCTTGTGGAGCTGCTCCCTTACCCCCTTCCACCATGCATCTATGCCCCTCTGTGCTTACTTCCTCCCCTAAGGGAGGGCACAGGTCATTCCCTTTCCTTTCTCCCTCACCTGTTTGAGGTAAGGTAGCATTGGGGGTGGGGAGTTAGGGGGCACTTGGTCTTTGGGGGAATGGGGCAAAACATGCAGTCTGGGGGGATGAGTTTCAACATATGGTCTTAAAAAGTTCTAAAAGGTTTGCCATTACTGGGCTAGGATATCTTGGAGTAGCCTACATACAAAACTAGGAAAACTAAAAGGATACTTAAGACTTAATTATATATACTGATCCTATCTAAAGTAATTTAATCTAAAATAATTAAAGAGTGCTTGATGGTTTATGTTCAGTCTGGGACAAAGGTCAATAAGGGGTTTCTTGCAGACAGGTTTTCAGGGACAAGAGTCCCTGAGTAGTTCCATATTATCATGTCACCAGAAATGTGTCTGAATTGTCCTATCATTTTAATCCTTAAACTTAAATAAAGTTTGATATATGTTAAAATATTTGCAGAAGCACTAAAATAAATTGATTTTCCATTGTTTTTTAATAACTGGAAAAGATAGATATCATGTTACATAATGGAATACATTAATTATTACAATGGTACAATACAGAAGAAATGGTTAATATGAGAAATTTGAAGAAATGTGAGAGGATTTGTATGAGTTAATGCAGAGGAAAATAAGTAATATCAAGAAGACCATATACATACAGACCAACAGTGCAAATGAACATTTATTAGGGGGTAGTTACATAAGAACATTACTCAAGAAACCAGACATGCCCTTCGGAAATGTCTTCTGGCTCAAAACTTCAGCACAAAGCACTTGTGTTCCAGAATGATAAAGTAAACCCTATTGTCACCAGAGATTTGCCATTTTGGAAAAGAGTAGAAGTCTTTCAGTTTGACCTGGAATACCCACCTTAAGAAAAGTCAGAGCTCATGCCCAACTGCATCTAATATGATCCAATCCAACCCTTCCTCTCCCTCTACTACAGAAAGATCAGTACAAGAAAGATAGACTCTAAATATTGGGGAAAAATCAGTGAAGGTACCAGGGAAAATTCCCTCACAAAATTCCATCACAAATGAGGGGAAGGAGAATGCTAGCATTGGATGTGCTTCTCATAATGATTTTTCTTTAATTTTTTTCAAGAAGAGTATCACCCACACATCTATTCATCCTACATTTGTCTCCAGTTATTGGTTGTCTTTCAGATAACCTTTAGTCTTCTCCTTCCACCTACCTAATCCTCTTCTGAATCTTACATTCCTTTAGTGGTGGGGGAGGTGGGTGCTATCGCTGTTGCTTAGCTGAATTTTCATTCTACCTCTTTCAGTGTAGGTGGAGGTTAAGCCATTGAAAAGAAGGATTAGATGAAAGTTATTGGCTTCTCAGACAACCCTTTGATGACTGGAGTCATGATAATTAGATATTGGTGAGTTCTTAGCAATTCTGTTCCAAGACTACAGTCATTATTTTAAAAGCTATCCACCTCCCTTACAACCTCAGACTGTGTCTGACTCACTGAAGCTTGCCCACAGTTTTCAAGTGGACTGCTTACACAGAAACTGTCTATAGAGTTATATTAAATACTTTGCTCTTAAAGAATACCTCTTATCAAAGTATTTTATATGGGTTAGTTAATTGTCACTCCCATAGGAATGATTCAGTATCTTAGTTTCCATCTTAGAAATGAAGGAAGAGAAGTGCAGAAAGGTTTATACATCTCACCAAGGACACCACAGCAAATCAGAGATAGAATTCTTTTCTCCCTTCTGAGGACATTTAGCCAATATCCAGTTCAGTCCTGGGCCAGTTTCAAACTCCTTTCATCTTTTCTTTCTACTTTCAAAATATCCTACTCTTTTGGAAACAATTTGTATTTCTATTGACAAATAAATTTTTGTGTCCTGGGACAACCAGATTCCCTGATAATAAAGACTTCATTTTTAGAAAAACTCATATATCATCACTAACTTGCTGGGTAGCCAGTCATCATATTATTTTATTCTGGATTCATCACCTTTGTCACCAAGTGGGCATGGTATTGATTTTGAGAGCAATTGTTATTCACATACAAGACTTAACAGTCCAGCACCTGGATATCCCCACAACCCTATTAAGTCAATGATTCCGAGCATGACTTTAGGTCACAGTACAAACTATTTCACTCTGTTATAGCCATTTGTCTAGCATTTCCTGGGGAAATAAATGAAAGTATGGAAATTATATACTGAGAATTCAGAACATTCATTTAGAGAAAAACAAATAACCAAAAAAGTGAATTTCTGAGTTCTCAAATCAGCTTCCATCTAGCAGAAAATGTTAAGGTGACTCATGTATATCCTTCCTCCCAATTCCATTTCTCAGGCACAGTAGGTGAAAAAAAACATGGCTGAAGGTTAAAGTGCTTTTTATTTAACAACCTTTAAATGTTTATTTTAAGCGAAGCATTTTGTTAAAAGCCAGCTTTGTTTACTCTTCCTTCTGGCAATACTTTGAGAAGCTTTGTTTTATGAGACCCACTACCAATTCACACATTTCTATAATTGAACTTCAAACCATTATTCCTAATAAAATCAGTATAAATAATTATTAGCACTCAAAGCAGTAATTGCTATGAATCTCACTTGCATAATAAGTCTAATAGACCAATGTGAAGAGGTCAAATAGTATAATAAGGAGGTAAAGGAGTAGAAAATTATAATATGAAAAGAGAGAGAACAATGGATGAAAGGACACAGAAGCAAATTAGAGACTGCACAGTCTATCACAGTGAAATAATGAAGAATATTCCATCCTGAAGATGAAAATGGGGAAAGATTCAATGGCCACTTTATAAGTGGTGAAGACTATTGGACTGATGTGGACTTCTCTAATGAAAAATATGCTGAGTGTTTATCCTTATGCAGTTAATACAGGATTCTGTATTGTTGTATAGAGCTTATTTTAAAGAAACCACTCAACTATTTATTGTTGGTTTTTTGTTTTGTTTTGTTTTTTAAGGAAGAATTGTAATGTGAGTAATTTGAGGAAAGGTATTGATATAAGGGAAATTGAAAGGAGGATGTTGGAGACTTGCTAAGTGGGTAATCTCGGTTACTGGTAGGCTGGGATTAAAAGGAGATTCAGGGTATAATAGGACTGAAGTCAGGAGTATAACACAGAAGGGAAACAGAGATCTTTTAGGGAGAAGAGAAATTAAACTAAACAGACAAACACAGCAGGCTTACAGACTGGGACTTAGACTCAAACACAAGCTGAGGGAAATAGACTAGACTGAAATTAACAAACAGGTTTTAGTTAATTTCACAGGAAGGGACCTGTTTTGAAGTAACACCTTCCTTCAAGATGGATGCCTCAGCTTCCCTCTAAGCCCAGAGTATGTTGTCTCTTTTCCTCTTCTTCCCTCTTAATAACTAACAGACAAATTACACTAATAGGGTTATTGAAACACAAAAGGGTTTATTTTGTTTGAAGGATGTTTGTTAGGAAGGTGGATCAAAGGAAAGCCCTATCAGTTGTCTCAGGAACCTCAGGTGGGGGAAGGGAAGTAAAGATGGCTTCTGAATAAGGACCTGCCTTTAAACTCAGCTTTACAAAATGCTCTGGCTATCTAAAGGGAATAAATGATGATTTGACTAACTATAACTAATGCTGTCAATTAGATAACTCTTCACAGATTTAACTCCTCTCTAATTACTCTCCTTATTAACTCCACAGACACATAAGATAAGGGAGGGAAGGCAGGGTGGTATTAGGAAAGGAAGATATAAAGGGTTTATCTAAAATAATAATTTCTTCAGTAAATATATCAAAGCTATGCTAAATTTCAATATTAAAGTTAGGTAATCAAAGCAGCTCGCTCATTGACCACCTCCCTCTACGGAAGATCCAGTCAACTGCTTTTCCTCCTCAAGATTCCAAAAGCCTAACCGCTTTTGGAACTCAGCCAAAGCTAGAAAAAACTATATGACCCCAATTCTGTATACTACAGAATATATTCATACTTTAAGAAACTGAAAGCATCTAAGAAAAGAATGATTTAATTCTTCTAAAACTTGGAGGGGTGAAGCAGAGATATAAGAAGTAAAAGAGTTAGAGGAAAAGTAATTGTATCAGGTGGGCAGTACTAAATTAGGTCTATATGCAAAACCACAAACTGAGAGATACCTTACAAAAATGAATACTATATATTAGCTATTGTATAATGATTAGCTATTTTGAGAAAGGATGAATAGAATTATGGGGTTTCTGGTCTCAATTCTGCCTCTAAAAATAAGATTCTCAGAACTGAATAACTATTTTTGCATAGGTCAAAAATATTTTTGGTCACCATACCATACTGTTGATCATTATTAAGGTTTTTGCCCATGAAAATATCCAGATTATTTTGAGACAAATTATTGTCTTGTCATTTACTATTCCTAAACTTTATATAGCTTGAATTTCTGATAGAAATGATCATATTGGATCTCATGGAACATACTCCAGTACTATGAAAATGACTATAATTCTTGGATTCATCCAAGGAACATGAGATGGTTCAACATAAGGGAAACTATAATAAATTATAGTAAAAATATGAAAACATGAAAAAAGTCTTTGATAAAATATAGTGCATGTTTTTATTAAAATAGTAAAAATGTATAATCATGGAATTATCTAAATATTATAAAGAGTATTCACCTTAAATAAAAATTAATATGTTCTTTTAAATATATTTTTTCATTCATTTTCATTCATTCATATCCTTCACTGGGTACTAAACATTTGACCATGACTAAGAATGTACCTAAATATTCTGTCCCAATGGTTTTCTCCCTTTTGGTGATAAAGGATGAAATATATTACATTATCTCTCATGTAAGACCACTGAATTTTCTACTACTTTGAATTCTTTTTCCTTTTAGACTTTTAAATTTTTCTTGGATTGGTCATTATATAGTTGGATCTGTTTAATTCACTGTTTCAATTCATATAGACCTTTGCAGACATCTCTGAATTCTTTATATTTATCATTTCTTATGACATAATAATTTTCTAATATATTTATATGCAACTAGTAGGCAGCTAAGTAACACAGTGGATAAAAGTATGACCTTCCAATCAGAAAAATCAGAATTTGATTACTCCTTGAGTCACTTACTGCTGGACCCAGATTTTGAAGTCTGGCCCAGTGGACCCAGATTCAGTCATGGCAGGAAGAATCACACTGACAAGGCAATACGCAAGAAGAGGCTCCTTTATTGGCTAGCAGAGAAGCTAGGGTCAGTAGTCTGAGAGAGACTTGCCTGACTGACCCCTTGGACTTTTTAGCCAAGGGTTTTTATAGTGTTTCTGGGGAAGGGGGTTGAAACATACTTCATCAATGGGGATTGTAGGAACATCTGGTACCCATCCATTAAGGAGGTTTCAAGGTCAGGGGCTAGGAAGCCTCTGGCAACTATCCATGAAGGGGGAGATAAGGAAGACAGTGCTGGGAAACATTTTAGGCTCATCATAGGGGGTAGATAGGGAAGCATTTATGTGTTTGGGAACCATTTGAGGCTGGGGGTTTCAGGAGACTGAACAAGGCAGGGGGCCAGGAAGCAGCTTGCCCAGGCTAGAAATAGTTAGGTAGTCTGGCAGGCAGATGTTTAAGTCCCACATTACTAGATGGTATATAATCCTGAGCTCTCTCACCTTCAATATCACTATCTAAAAAAGTTAGAATAACAATAATATCTATCTCACAAAGTTAACAAGGATTAAAGCACCAAAAAAATTTGTAAACCTTAAGGAACTATATAAATCCTAACAATAGTAACAGGAAGAGGAGAAGAAATAGTAGCAGTAATTATTGTTCTTGTTATTATGCCATATTCACTTTTAAAACCATATCTCAATCAATGGACACAATCAATTATGATTTAATTCGTTCTTATAAATATATGTATATTTACTGTAACCTAAGAATCCTAAGTGGGGTGCAATCCATGGAACCCCACGATGCCAAGTACAGTTAAGGACAGTTGGAATGAGGCTATATAAAGGGGTACCCCAAGCTAAGAGACTGACTAAGTTATGAGGGAGTTAGCGTGAAGGATAGTTAGGTCCAGACTCCTAGGCCTTAGCAATTTCTCTTACCAGTTGAGCCTTGAGCAATTATCCTGCAAATCTTATTTGCCAACCAGTCTTGACTGACCCACATTCTCAGACTACCGATACTGCTAAAAAGACCTTGAAAGCAGTTTATTGAGACCATCACCAATATTTCTTCTGGCCTCCCATCAACAATAGCTATATTTTCAGCTGAAACTTACTCTGTTATTTGTTAGTTAGATCTTAGTACTATCTTTTGACCATTTATCTTTATGGGAACGGACCTGATTTTTTATTTTACTTTTAAAATCATTAGAATTTTATCAGTGACATTTGCTACAAGTAATTTTGCAACTTTATAATTTTTCAATTATTTCTCCTTTCATTGAAAAAAGCAACATTTTGGTTAATCACAGTTTTCTGTTATATTTTTTTTATGATTTCTTATATCCTTTATGCTTCTGGTTCTACTTATTTCACTCTGCATCAGTTCAAGCAAGTCTTCCCATGTTTATGTGAAATGAATCCTTTGATCAATTTTTGGCATTCTATAATATTTTTATACTATAATTTGTTTGGCTTTTCCCCAATTAATGAGTATTCCTCTTGACTTTTAGTTAAATTTCTTTTTATCAAAAAAATCTGTTAAATGTTTATATCTATATTCTCTTCCTATCCCTTTCTTATCTTTGGAAGTGTGATGGATTAAATTTTGGGGGGCAAGAGTTTGATCAAAAGCCAGCGTGCAGTTTACTAAATGCAAAACACTTAGTTTATTATTAGGAAGTATGGATAGGAAACAGGAAGGAGGAAAGTGAAAGTAATCTTATAATAGTTTTGTAACTATTACCCCAGATCCCAATCTTAACTAAATTTTTCTAGAAAACCCTACATCTCTCTGCCTCAGACAGCAGTATCTTCTGCTAGGCCAAAGCCCTGGCCTATTCTCCTATTCTCTCTAGCTAATAATTTACCCACTATCTATCTAATCTATCTATACAAGATAATCAATAATCAATAAGGCTGATAAGGCCTTACATCCTTTTCTCATTCTCCCACTGCCAGTCCCAGAGAGATCAAGCCACACACACTCCTCTCCCCAGTGGACACAGAGACAAAAAGTCCTTTCCAACAGCCCACAACTTACAAAACCACACTCAGCCACACCCTTCTAATTGTCACCAATTACCAAGTATCACAGCAGATGGTTACCAACTGCCAACTGGCACAGCAGGGGGTCTCCTACTAAAAAAAAACTTATTATTCCTTTTCCTCTTAAATATAAAAAGTAGAAATTAATAAAATCTATCTTAACAGAAGTACATATTGAGCAGTGGAACTGAAAAATGAAAAGGTAAAAACACTTTAAATGAGGGTAATTCCAAATTGCTTTCCAGATTGGTTTGATTTTTCATGAAACTAACAGATATCACTTTGATAGCTAGATTTTTTTGACCCCAAATAAGCAGCTTAATTAGCTATGTTTAATTTTATTAAAATCTCATAGTCTACACATAAGTAATTGATATTTTTCTAATTATTTCGGTCTCTATTTCTGCAAATAATAGTATGTAGTTACAGACAAATGATTCCTATATCTATATTGGCAAGTTAATTCTCAATTTTTATACATTTTATAATATTTAAAATGTAATTTTATATTTCTACATCTTTGAGCTATGTTTTTGGTAATATAAAATGCTAAAGATTTCAGTAAAATAATTTCATATCCTTTTTTCTGTAGTTTCCAATTGTTTTATGAAAAAGCATTGATTTTCTAAGTAAATGATATGTATAAAAAGTGACAATTTAGTTTCCTTAGACTATGTTTATACTGCATTTCTTATTTTCTTGGCTTATTTCTGTATCTAGAACTTAAGATATTGTATCAAATAGCTGTAATGATGATGGGCATCATTAATCCCATTGTTGACAAGTGAGGAGAGAGCAACATTCCTTCAAGTTTATAGCCTTGTTTCCCATACAGGAGAAAAGAAGTATTACTACTCCGTCTCCTCTAACCTCTTGCCCTCTTCTTTTAACTGTCCAAAATTCTGAAAAGATTACGCTTATGTTGTAATAGTAATCTATTATTAAGTTTTTCACTTAATGTTAAAGATGATCCCACCTGATTATACCCTCTACATCCCAAGGGTTCTGAATGCCTTCAAGTCATCATTTATAATCCATTCCCTATCTCTCACTAGCTTTTTTCCTTATTTCTATGCCCCTGAAATCACCCACTATCAAAATCATAACCAAATCCCTTTTTCTCTGTTCTCTGAAATGCCTGGTCCATGGGCAAAACATTAAATAACAAAACCCATAAACGTTCTTTCACCTTAAATATTTTCCTTTTTTATTCCTTTTATGTTCAGATTCTCTTTGCTAATGACATAGGCTCCCTGGTCACTCTTTCCAACATTGATTACACTTTAATTCCTCTGAATTTACTGGTAAAGTTGGGATAGTTGGAACATCTCCTGCTACTCATTGCTAATTCCAGATTTTTCTTCTATTACCATCATTCTATAACCTCCCTTACATTTATATTCATGCAATACATATCACTCTCAATTAAAATGCTGGTAGCTATTGTCTACAGAGCTCCAGGACTGTCCCCTTTCTTCCTCAATGCATTCAGTACCTGGCTTACAAATTTTTTCTTGTCTCCATCTCCTGGCCTACCACTGATCTTGCTTCAACTAAAAGTAACTCATAAATGTACCATCTCCACATTCATGAACTCTGAAATTTCTTTATCTGACAAGAACACGTTGACTTTCCACATCTGTTTTCTAATATGATACTTTCTCTCTTTATTCACATTGTGACTTCCAATTCCTCCACTCCACAGTTCTCTTCCAAGCCATCACATTTCCACTGGCCATATTTTCCTTCTTTCCTTATTTTGAGTGGTAAGCCTGTTCAACTCTATAATATCTTCTCTTCAATCTCTCTTACCATGTCATTATTTTGGCCTTAACAAACCTTAGCCTTGGATCACTAGCATCATCTTTTGCCTTCACCCCTCCATGGGTGCTGCTGAACAAAGGCAGAGAAAACCATACGTAACCTTTCCATCTGGCTCCACTACAAATTTATGTTATATATAGTTATGTTATATAACATCAACTACCTCCTAACTCCTACTAAATAATCTTCATATACATCCCTAATTAACTCACTTTTCCACTAAAAGCTAGAGAAGTAACCAGAGAAAACTTTCTCTAAAGAAAAGTTGCAAAACTATTAGAAACCATATGAAATAATGTTCCAAATCAATAAAATAAAGGAAATATAAACAAACAACAAAAAACCTTGATGTTTCATTTCATAGCCATCAAATTGGAAAAGATTACCCAGGCATCCTAATATTAGTCATAAATCTTAAGGACATCATTAATAAGGGGGAAAAGTCATCTTATTCACCAAAATATTGATAGTTACCTTTTTCCCCAGTAGCAAATAAGAGTAAATAAATTAGATGCACATCATTTGGAGAATGACTAAAGGAATTGTGGTGTATGAATATAATAGAATACTTGTACTTTATGAAATGAGGAATCTGATGAATGTAGAGAAGCATAGAAAGATTTACTTGAATTGATACAGAATAAGTTGAGTCAATAAAACAAGATACACAAATAATCAGTGGATGTTGGTAATTTCAAAGCCTAAACATGGTCCCCAAAATATGACAAGATATCTTGCCTCACTCCTTTGCCAAATGAGAGGCCCCTTGGTATGCAACATTACATATCTTTTCAGAATTCTTGATGTATTTCTCAGTTTTGTTAATTTTTTCTCTATAACTTTTTTTTAACCAGAACCAAAACACAACAGAAGCAGATCATGTTTTCTTTCTATACTGATGAGTTAATTGTCAGGCAGACCAGGTCAGGGTTTTTGCTGTGCCACAAAATTATTACCCTGCTAATATTTGAGGCAGAAAAATTCTGTGGAATAGTTTTCTTTGGAGCAGAAAAAGTCTAATTGTAACAGATACAAGAGTGGGAAAGTTTTGGAACTGAGATGGTGGTAATATTTCTACCCCAAATGGTTTGATACTTTCCCCCAACTGAGGCCATTTGGTTCTAAAGCAGTGATGGGCAAACTACAGCCTGAGGGCCAGGTACTGCCCCCGAGATGTTCTATCTGCCCCCTGAGTGACATTATTCCTAATCTGACGAATACAATGAGTAGGATACAATACAATGAAACTTCAAAAGAGTTGCTTTAGAAACAGGTTGACAGATAAGCATTTCCTTTCCTTTGGCCCCCTCTATCAAAAGTTTTCCCATTGCTGTTCTACAGTCAATAAAATTACTCATGTTACCTGACAGAGCATCTAGCCTCTGAAGAAATTATTACCCTCAAGAAATACCAGAGATTTCAGAGTCAAAGTAAAAATTAGATATTCAGTGTTTTCTTGACTGCAAAGATGATGTCCTTGACTTGAGGGATAGTTTTCTTCCAGAATCTTCTCATTAGGTATAGGAACATACAAGCAGCAGGAGTATAGAGGAAGTTAATTTTGGGAACTTCCATGATCCTTGAGCAGATCTCTGCTCCCACCCCAACTGGGCTAACCTCCTTCACTGATTATGAGATGATTGGTCTTCATCATTCTGGCCTCATTTATTTTCTTATTTTAATTAATTTATTTAATTAGAATATTTTTCCATGGTTATATGATTCATGATTTTTACCACTCCTCTTCCTTCCCCCCTCCCTGAGCTGACAAGCAAATCCATGGGGTTATTCGGGTATCATTATTCAAAACCTATTTCCATATTATTCATATTTACAATAGTTATCTTTTAATACCAAAACCCCAATCATTTCCCCTTGGAACCATGTTATCGATCATATGTTTTTCTTCTGCATTTTTACTCCGACAGTTCTTTCTCTGGATGTGGATGACATTCTTTCTCAAAAATTCCTCTAGATTGTCCTGGATTATTACATTGCTACTAGTAGAAAAGTCTATTACATTCAATTGTGCCACAGTGCATCAGTCTCTGTGTACAATGTTCTCCTGGTTCTGCTCCTTTCCCTCTGCATCAATTCCTGGAGATCTTTCCAGTTCACATAGAAATCCTCTACTTCATCATTCCTTTCAGCACAATAGTATTCCATCATCATCATATACCACAATTTGTTTAGCCACTCTCCAACTGAGGGATACCCCTAATATTCTAATTTTTTGCCACCACAAAGAACACAGCTATAAATATATTCAAAACCAGAAGTGGTATGGCTGTATCAAAGGACAGGCATTCTTTTAAAGCCTTTTGTGCATAATTCCAAATTGTCCTCCAGAATTTGCAAATCCACCAGCAATGCATTAGTGTTCCATTTTTTCCACCTCTCATCCAACACTTTTCACTTTCCTTTGATGCCATATTGACCAATCTGCTAGGTGTAAGATGGTACCTCACGGTTTTTATTTGCATTTTTCTAATCAAGAGGGATTTAGAACACTTGCTCTACTTTAGAGTATTTAGAACACTGTGCTATAAGGGCAAAGTGTGAGGGAAGAGAATTTCTTCACGGACTGTTGCATGCTAGGAGCATGAGGCAGGATAGTCAGTTGGAAAAAGTGGAGAAATCTGGGAGAGATTCATGAGGAGGGGGCTTTTTTGGGTTGAAGAGCTCAAGGTGGGGGGAAGGAGTGGAGCCAGTTTAAGATGATCCAAGAGCCAACCTGAGGGTTTTCCTGAACTGGTGTGAATCCTTAAAAGCCTGTTTCACTGTCAGCAAACATTGTTACTATCAAGACCAAGATCACTTGATCCTTTGGAAGTCAGGACTCTAATCTGGAAGCAGACCCCCAAATCTCCCCATCCTCACCTTGCCTTACTAAGAAACCCTACCCAAGTATATTTATAATATAGTAATAAAATAGAAACTAGAGACAGGGAGAAGAGAAGGAGAAATTTTGAGTAGAAACCTGAATTGGCTCCTCAAAGGGTTGGACCTTGGGGCTTAGATCCTTAGGGCTACCTTGTTCCTTTTGCCCATCACCCTCATCAACAACCCTGATTTACCCACAATAAATTATGCAGCAGTCAGATAACAAGTTCCAGATTTATTCATGGACAAAGAGGGGAAGTGGATCTGAGAGCAATTGTTAGGTTAAAATCATCATAGAGCTAGACCCTCTGCGGAGTCCTTGGCAGACTAGGGGAAGGCTTTCATTTATTGAGGCTCTGAGCTGGTTCCTCTAGGGTCTCCACATACCTCAACATTTGGGATAGTCTTCCTACTATCCTCTAAAGCTGGCTCCTGCTCTCTGGAAGTCTACCATTCTGGAGAAACCCCCTTAATTTGTCAAGTATTAGTGGCATTTTAAGGGAAGACTTGAGAGATTCAACACACTGGCTCATCTCTCTTTACCCCCTAACCCCTCTCTAATAGGGCCATTAATACAGTGCTTATTGATAGTTTTGATTTCATCCCGTGAAAACTGCCTATTCATTTCCCTTGACCATTTGTCAATTAGGGAATGGCTTGATTTTTTTGTAGATTTGAGTTAGTTCCATATATATTTGGGAAATTAAACCTTCATCAGAGATTTTTGTTATAAAAATGTTCTCCCAGTTTGTTGGTTTCCTTCTAATTTTGGTTACATTGGTTTTCTTTGTTCAAAACCTTTTTAATTTGATGTAATCATAATCATTCATTTTACATTTTGTAATGTCCTCTTTCTCTTGCTTGGTCTTAACTTCCTTACTTTCCCACAGAACTGACAAGTATACTATTCTATGTTCACTTAATTTATTTCTGATGTCATTCTTTATATTTAATTCATTTATCCATATTGAATTTATCTTGGTATAGAGCATGAGATATTGATCTACACCTTTTTTTCCCATAATGTTTTCCAATTTTCCCACCTCTTTATGTTAACTAATGAGTTGTTGTCCCAAAAGCTGGGATCTTTTGATTCATTAAACACTAGCTTACTGATGTTATTTATCTCTAGTCTATTCCAAAGATTCTCCCTTCTGTGTCTTAGCCAGTACCATATTGTTTTGATGACCACATCTTTATAGTACAGTTTAAGATCTGGTACTTCTAGGCCCAAATCCTTCACATCACATTTTTTCCTCATTATTTCCCTTGATATTCTTGATCTTTTGTTCTTCCAGATGAACTTTGTTATATTTTTTTTTCTAATTCTATAAAAAAGTTTTTTGGTAGTTTGATAGATATGGCAATGAATATGTAGATTAATTTGTGTAGGATGGTCTTTTTTATTATATTATCTGATCCTACCCAGTCACAATTAATATTTTCCCACTTATTTAGATCCAATTTTACTTGTGTGAAAAGTTGTCTTTAAATATTCTTGTGTTTGTCTTGGTAGATAGGTTGCTAAATATTTTATATTGTCTAGAGTGATTTTAAATGGTGTTTCTCTTTCTAACTCCCTGCTGCTAGTTTTTTTTTTTTTGTTTTTTTTTGGAAATATGTAGAAATGATGATGGTTTATGTGGGTTTATTTTTTACCCTTTAAGGGTTAAAAAGAGGTTTTGATTGGGTAAATATTAAAAGGTTTTGTTGCCAGGGAATTGAATAATTATCAGTCCCCAATTAAAAATAACCTCAAGTCAAAATGACTTTTATGGAAGTTTATTTACAAATGAGAAGATAGGGAGAAATTAAGAAATTTAGAGAGAGGATAAGGTAAGATAATTAACCTGACAAACTAAATAATTTGCTTAGGTCCCTTGTTTAACCAAAGCAGATCTAACTAGTCCTCAATTGGAAAAAGGACAAGCCTGAAAGCCCTAAGGCCCCAGAGGCATATGAAGCAAAAGCTTCAGTCACAGAATCTCTTTTGAAAGGGAAGTTCCTTAAAAGAACTTCAGGAAGATTCAATTGTTACATTCACCACATGGAATTCCAAAGGAAAGATTGAAGAATAGTCTCACCAAGATCTTAAGGTCCCAGGTCCAGGTCGCTAACCAGAAGCACTACTTTAGATCCCATTCACAAACCAGAAGAAAGCCCTCAGCTCACTGAACTCTCTTTTTAAAGGGGGCTCGTTTGTGTCACTTCCTGTGCCTTCTTCTTAGTTTACATGTCCAATCACAACAGAAGCTTTTATTAGGACTGCCCAGAAGGCAGTCAGTAAATTCTGATTTGTCACTCACTCTAGCACATGTGGTTACAAATTTCCCAACTTGCGAGATAAGTAAAGATGTTTTCACCTTTGGTGATTAAATCTAAAGATGGGCAGGGTAGATTTAAACTTTACTAAAGTTCTTAATTATTCCCACTAATAGTTTAGTTGATTTTCTAGGATTCTTTAAGTATACCATCATATCATCTGCAAAGAATGATAGCTTAGTTACTTAATTGCCCTCTTTAATTTCTTCAATTTTTTTCTTCTCTAATTGCTACATCTAGTGTTTCTAGTATAATATTAAATAATAGATGTGATTATGGGCATCCTTGCTTCACTCCTAATCCTATTGGGAAGGTTTCTAACATTGCAGATGATATTTTCTGATGGTTTAAAAATATACTGTTTATTATTTTGAGGAATAGCCCTTCTATTCCAACACTGTATTTTCTAGTATTTTCAATAGGAATGGGTGTTGTGTTTTGTCAAAGGCTTTTTCTTCATCTTTTGAGATAATCATGTGATTTCTGTTGGTTTATTGATTTATATGGTCAATTATGTGGATGGTTTTCCAATATTAAATCATCCTTGCATTCCTGATATAAATCCTATCTGGTCATAGTGAACAATCCTTGTGATAACTTCCTCTATTCTTTTTGCTAGTACTTTATTTAAGATTTTTGCACCTATGTTCTTTAAGGAAATTGGTCTATTGTTTTCTTTCTCTGTTTTTGTTCTCCTTGGTTTTGGAATGTATACCATATTTGTGTCATAAAAAGAATTTGGTAAGACTCTTTGCTTATTTTATCAAATAATTTGTATGATAATGGAATTGGTTGTATTTTTAAATGTTTGATAGGATTTACTTGTGAATTCATCTGGCACTGGGGATTTTTTCTGAGGGAGTTCATTGGTGGCTTATTCAATTTCTTTTTCTGAGATGGGATTAGCCTTCACATACATTAGTCTAATGGTATTTGGTTAATTACCTCACATTCCACTCCTTCTTTATCTAGGATATAGCTATAATATTTAATGGATAATAGGTCAATAAAGGGAAACAAATGTAACATGAGTTCTTTGCCTTTGTATTTTAGATTTTCCAAGAGTAATCAGAAAATCTTTGACTGAGTTTCATCTGAAAATTTAAATGGAACTCTGTATAGCAGCTAGTTTTCTAGTATCACAGCTGAATTATTATCCCAGATTGCTGAGTTGGTAAATCATTTTGCATCCTCTGAAATCTAAAAACTGACCACTTTTAATCCAGAACTGTATCTGTACTAAGCTGAAAAACACTGTGAATGCTGGGTAGCCATGCCAGATGAAGCAACATCAGGTTTTCTAAAGACAGTTAACAAGCTGAATTTATAATTTATAACCTAGTCCAATGATGACAAACCTATTGCAAAGGTGCCAAAGATGGTATGCAGAGCATTCTCCACAGTTCATTACTAGAAAGTCAGAGGGACTTGGGCAGAGCTACTCCCTTCCCCCTCTGCACCTGACCTGAGGACATTTTTTTCACATCATCTACTCCTCTTCTCAGCAGTCCAATGGGATTTCACAGGGAATAAAGGGGGCAGTTCATAGGCTGCAGATCTTAAGGGGAGCAGAATGCTTGGGCCACTCCACTCTCCCTCTCTACACTCACTGAGGATATCCCTTACTTCACCCACTCCTCTTGTCAGAAGCCCAATGGGAGCACTTTCTTCTTTCTCTTTTATCAGTTAAGGGGGATGGTCAGTGCATGCCCAGAACTCAGTGGGGGTAGGGACATGGCACAGGATTTGGAGGGGCAGGCATGGCAATTGGTCTGGGGTTGGGGCAAGGGCTGGATTTGATACTCCATCTCTAAAAGGTTTGCCATCACTGACCTAGTCAAGTACTTCCATAGAGATTGAAGATCATGAATTCACAAGTGGGCTTCAATTCAGCCATAGATACTCTTACAGTAATTCTGTGATTCTTTTGTCACTTTACTTCTTCCATAGACCTTGGGTGATTTTGTAGGTAGCATCAAGTAAAAAGACATTCCTATGCCAATACAGTTCTTCATCTCTCCCCTAATTCAAGACATCTCAGATATCACCTGCAGGGTGGAAGGCTCTGATCAGTGGAAGCACATCACCCCCTGCTGGTCAGAGCCAGCAAGATCCCTTCCCCTTTTCTTTTTTTTTTTAATATTCTTATTTATATAAATAATAGGAGAAGAGTAAAAAAATGGATACTGAAAGAAATTATATCAATAAAAAAGATATAACAATAAAATTATTTTAAAATATATGAATGTTATATCTTCCTACTTCAGTTCTCTCCCCACTCTAATTTGTCTTTTAAAATTATATCAAGGGGCAGCTGGGTAGCTCAGTGGAGTGAGAGTCAGGCCTAGAGACAGGAGGTCCTAGGTTCAAACCCGGCCTCAGCCACTTCCCAGCTGTGTGACCCTGGGCAAGTCACTTGACCCCCATTGCCCACCCTTACCAATCTTCCATCTATAAGACAATACACCGAAGTACAAGGGTTTAAAAAAAAACAAACAAAAAAACAAACAAAAAAACAAACAAACAAAAATTATATCAAAATGATTTTTCAAAAGAATAGATTGGATTTGTCACACTATTTAGTTATCTCAAATTGTGAAGATAAATGTATTCATAATTTGACCCCTTTCTCTATTTAGAGTCCTCTTACATATAACTTACTTCTATGTATCACAAAATCCAGCCATATTGTCCTTACTTTGTGCAGTGGACATTAAAACTTCAATATCTTCTATGCTTTGTTCTGATTATTCCAGATATCTGGAAGGTTATCCCTCCTGAATTCACTTAGAGTCTCTCTGCCTTCCTTCAAAATTCAGATAAAGCTCCACTTTGTTCAGGAAGTCTTCTTCCTGTTAGCCTAAATGTGACTGTCTCCCACCCTAAAATGATCTTTTATATACATATGCATTTATGTATGTATGTGTAATAATGAGATTAAACCTACCCTGCCCATTTTTCAATTTAATAAACAAAGGTGTAAATACCACCTCTTAATTCATAAGTAGGAAAGTCTGTAACCTATGTGTGCAAAAGTGGGAGATGAATCAGAATGTGTTTGTTATGATTGGACACTAGAAGTAAGGCACAGGAAGTGACACAAAAGAATTGCTTTTAAAAGGGAGTAACAACTTCCTGTGAGTGAGATCTTCCTACTCTTTAGCCTAGAAATGGACCTAGACGAGCTCTGTCTGGGACCTTGGACTTGGTAAGACTGTTCTTAAACCTCTCCCTTAGAACTATACATGGTGAGTAAAAAAAGGCTGACTCCCTTAACTTCCCTGGAAGTACTAGCCTCAGGAGGGGTCCTTGATTGGGAGTAGACCTCATGGCTAAAATCCTTGTTAATTGACTTTTAGGCTCTCCCAGCTGGGAACTCTGGAGCTCTGCTGGAGTAAATCCAGGGATTGAACACATAGTCTAGCTCGTTAAGCTATATCTCTTACTCTACCCTCTTCTCATCTCTCTACTTCCACTCTCTCCTATATTTTATAAATAAATTAATAAAAATTATTTTGGAATTGATATTTATTCAATTCATGGCAACCACCCCTTTAAATATTTAGTTCAACCAAAACCCTAATTTTCCCCTTTATATATGTATTTGAATGTATATATATATATATATGTATACNAGAACTATACATGGTGAGTGAAAAAAGGCTGACTCCCTTAACTTCCCTGGAAGTACTAGCCTCAGGAGGGGTCCTTGATTGGGAGTAGACCTCATGGCTAAAATCCTTGTTAATTGACTTTTAGGCTCTCCCAGCTGGGAACTCTGGAGCTCTGCTGGAGTAAATCCAGGGATTGAACACATAGTCTAGCTCGTTAAGCTAGATCTCTTACTCTACCCTCTTCTCATCTCTCTACTTCCACTCTCTCCTATATTTTATAAATAAATTAATAAAAATTATTTTGGAATTGATATTTATTCAATTCATGGCAACCACCCCTTTAAATATTTAGTTCAACCAAAACCCTAATTTTCCCCTTTATATATGTATTTGAATGTATATATATATATATATATGTATACATATATATACACATATATATATAATAAATATAATTCATTTTTAATACTTTTTTAAAAATGAGTTTCAACTTCTCTTTCTCCATCTAACCTCTCCCTCTCTCATTGAGAAGAGAAGCAATATATAAATCATACATGAAAATTCCACAATATATTTCCATATTAGCTATGCTGAAAAAAAAGCAAGAAAAATAAAGTAAGAAAATTATACTTCGATTAGCACTCAGAGTTCTTCAGTTTTCTCTCTGGTGGTATAATATATAATAATATGTATTATTAATAATATGATAATATATAACATTTTTAAGATCAGTCTTTTGGAATTGTTTTGGATCATTTTTTTTTGCTCAGAGTAATTAAGTCTTTCAGATTTGATAATTATTACAACATGGCTTTATCATGTTCAATGATCTAGTGGTTTTGCTCATTTCATTTTATTTCAATTCATATACATCTTCTCATTTTTTTTCTGAAATCATCCCCCTCATCATTTTTTATAACACAACAGCATTCCATCAAAATGATATGCCACAACTTCTTCAACCATTCCATAATGAATGGAATTATCCTCAATTTCTAATACTTTGGTATCCCAAAAAGAGCAGTTATAATTATTTTTTCATAGTTCATTTTCTCTTTTCTTTGATTTCTGAGGGATATTGTAGAAATGATAATAAATAATGGAGACACCAGGGATGTTATAATAAATCTAAATGATTGTGGGTACACACACTGGGTTTTAGGAGAGACAGGATCAGGACAGGGAGACCAGAACAGCTAAGCTGCTCCTAACTGACAAAGGGACTGTTGACCAACTGCCACCACTGGGCCAGAGACTTTGAACACCAACAGGCAAGTAAAGGTTTTAACAAGTTTAATTATATTTAACTAAAATAGAGGTTGGAAAGGGATTTCTATACGTAAGCCCTAAAAGACAAACACACAGGGGGAAGGGGAGGATTTCCCTACTCTAATCTAGTGATCTAAGCAGGCAGGACCCAAGGAGCAGTGCAGGCTCTGGGAACCTGATTCAAGCCTGGTACCAGCCAGACTTGAACAGTACAGCTATGGATCAGAGGGTTGGCTTTGAGGGTTCTCACAATTTTCCAAAGAGGTTCACAGGATGCCAAAATCCTAGGTGGTCCAAGATACCAAGTAGAGTGAGTGAACTTGAGGTGCTGTCCACCAGGTCTTAAACTCCTCCTCTGCTTGGTTCTGCTCTGTGGGTCCTCTCCTCTTGCTGGAAATCCACCTCCACTCAGGATCCCAAGGAAATCAGGAAGCATGGTCTGAGATCTCCCTGGGCTGGCAACAGTTTGTCCACCTCTCATAGAGTCTCTGTCTCAGGGCACACACACTTCCTGCCCCTTCATTCCATCTTAGAATTCTCCAGCTCCAGCCTTTCCTGCTAGATGAACTTTAATTCATAATTAATTACTAACTAATCTTCCTCACAACAATATGTACTTAGTGGTTGTATTATAGGGTCAAAGAATATGCACAATTCAAAAGTCCTTAGGGTGGTGTTGGCAAAGGTGTGGCAAGGCTTGCCCTGATGTGCTGAAGGGGGCTGTTTGTTCCCCCCCTCCACTGTGCATGAGGCCATTTTTTTAATGCCCTTCCCCTCTGTCCAGCAACCCAATGTGAGCACTTCCTCCCACCACTCTGGGGTAATGTAGGAGACTCAAATGTGGCTTGAAGGTACAATTTGAGCATATGATCTCTAAAATGTTCACCAACACTACCTTAGGGCATATTTTCAAATTGTACTTCAGAATGGCTGGACCAGTTTATAACTCCAGCAGAGGATCATTAATGTGTTTATTTTTCCCAGATCTTCTCCAGCATTTGTCATTGCTGAGACATGTGGGATGTATCTCAGATTTATTTTAATTTGCATATCATATTTCAAGACTTTTCTCCTGTATGGTGGAAGTTACTAAGTCTTGTGTGATTTTGACTGGCTCAATATTGGTTACTTGGAGGAGGCTTTTATCTTTGACTTGGGAATTCTAGGATTTGGCTCATTCAGTTAGTGATTGGTAGATTCTTTAATTTTCTGTTTACCTCTAGATTTAAGAAATTAGCAACATTTTTTCCTGATAATTTCATGAAATATGATGTATAGACTTTTTCATCTTGGTTTTCAGGTACTCCAATAATTCTTCTCAATCTATTTCCCGAATCAGTTTTTTTTTTTATGAGATGTTTCACATTTTCCCTATTTTTTCATTCTTTTACTTTTCTTTTTTAAAAAAACAACAACATTAACTTCTATCTTAGAATTGATACTTTGTATTAATTACAAGGCAGATGAGCAGTAATATAGGCAATAGGGGTCAAATGACTTACATAGTCACATAGCTAGAAAGCGTCTGAGGCCAGATTTTAACCCTGGACCTTCTATCTCTAGGTATAGCATTCAATCCTGTTATGTTGATTTTAACAGAGATATTTGGGAAGCTGAAGTGTTGGCTAGAAACCTGTAAGACTCACTCCTTCTCCACACACAGGCTTGAGTGAGAAGGGAGGGGCTCAAGGGCTCAAGCTGGCTGAGTACTTCCTTTACTCTCCCCCCTCTCAACAAGCAGTTAGAAATCATTCGAAAATGAAGGTAGATCTGAATTCTTCTGATAGGCTAGGCAGGCAAATCTCTTTAAGATGTTTACTTTCTCAACTTATTTCCCACATGTTTGACTAGGGAAGATAGGAGAAGCTTGTTGTCTAGTAGCTATCAGGGACAGAATGAGGATCTGACTTTTTGGGCTGGCAACTGAAAGGAACCAAGCTTTATGGAGGCTGTGAGTATCCCCCAAATAATAGCCAGGCACAGCTACCTCAAGATGAAGTTTTACTGATAAGAGAGGTAAGGAAAGGAAGGAAAGGTTTTTCAATGATTAGGATAAGATCTGAAAAGCTCTGAACTGTTAGGTAGAAATAGCCCCTCCCCCCTCAGGAGGGAGTGGCAGACTTTATATCTAGCTTGCCCTCCAAGCCTATAATTATCACTTCTAAAACCTAAAATAACTAAATGGTGACAAAATGTTATTGCAGGAAAGGTCTAACTCAGCTAAACAGGCAAACTGCAGAGAAGAACCAAAAGGGCTCAATAACTGGGATCAGCAAGCAGAGAGATCTGCCCACCTCAACCCCCAGGAAATAACTGTCCTTAACTGTCTTAAACTGCCCCCCACACAGAGTTCTCCGGGGGGGGGGTGTCCCCTGGAATTCTGAGTGAGCCTTGACCCTGTATCTTGCCGGAATTCCACCCTACCATTTTCCATGTTACAATCCACTGAGCCACCTAGTTGTTTCTGTTTTATTCTTTCTTAATGCATTATGGTATCATTATCCTTCCAATGTTCAATTCTAATATTTAAGAAATTGTTATTTGCAATGAGATTTTGTACCTTGTTTCCCATTTGTTTAATTCTCCTTTTTAAATATGTATTTTCATTAGTGAATTTTTGCATCTTCTTTTGACTAATTCTGATTTTTTAGTTCAGTGGGTTTTGGTGCCCTTTTATTATTAAGGCAATCCTGTTTTCTAAAGTGTTATTTCCATGGTGTGTGTGTGTGTGTGTGTGTGTGTGTGTGTGTGTGTGTGTGTGTGTCTAGCTTTTAATTCTCTTTTCACAATTTTCTTTTATTACTCTAATTTATTTTTTTTCAATTTTTCCTCTCTTCTTTCCACTCTTTCCACTCTTATCTCATTTGTTAACTCTTTCAGAAATTCTTGTTGGGTTTTGGTCCAATGAGTATTTTCTTTTGAGACTTTTTTGGTAGCTATTTTCATAGTGTTGTCTTCTATGTTTACATCTTGATTTTCCCTGCCAACATTTGTAGAGACCAACTAAGACTATTGAAAGTTCAGTGGAAGAGACCTTATTGGAACAGTGATCTTAGTACCTCTAGGACTGAACCTCCTGATTTAAGGCTAGGTATCTTGGAAAAACACTATAAACATTTTTAGTTCTCAAATTGAAGCTTCTGAGACTTGCAAAACAATCTTTCTTCATCTGCCTATGAAAAATCACTGTGGTCAAGACGGACAGCATACCCTAAGACATAGTCTGAAAAAAAGCCCTATTTTAAAAGTTCCATTTCTAAGCAAATATAATTGGAATTTAGGTTTCTGGCCATGCAGAATTTATACAAATCATACACCAACTTAACTTGCTTTCATTTGTTAAATTTATGTAAAAACGAGCAGATGTATCCCTCAGTAGTGAGAGTGGATCCCAGTAAAATCATAGCCATAACTTAGAAACAGCTAGACACATAGCTTGCTCCTCACATGAAAATTCAACCCCTCATCTCTCCAAATACTGAATGTTCTTCCAAGAAATTACTGATGCAGGAATTCTGTGAGAAGCTTGGTTAGATGTTTATACAATGACATATTGAATTAACACCTATAGAAAACTCTATTTGGAGCCACTGAGGTAATCTAAATACAATATCCCCATCCTGTTGATCACTGACTTCCATTGTGAATGACCTGATCCCTCCACTTGATTCAACCCTCTATAAGTATCTACCTGAAATCAATAAACTTTGTCACTAATCATCAAGAGACCTTTAAGTCTGTCTGTAAGTCTGTCTGTGACCCTCCTGATCCCAACCTCATTTATCCTATTCTGTGACCCACAAACAATTTGACAAACTGGTCTCTACAACCATTGTAACTTTTTTGTTGACACATTCTTTTGTTATTATTTGCTCATTTCTCTATCATATTCCTTGACTTTACTCTTTATGTTAAAGCTGGGCTCTTTTCAACTGAGGGTAGGGAAGCATTGTTGCCAGCTTCAGAATTTTACATCTTGCAGGTTTCAGAGTTAGTTCTATGTATTTGGAGACTATTGCTCCCATAGTGGTGTGATTCCAGGAGATATATGGCCATGACTTTTCTAGTCTTCATATTGGTCTTTACTCAGGTGAAGTCCCTGGTTACACTGAAGCCAGAAGCACTAATGTTCCTCTGCTTTGAAACTATAACCAGGGTTCTTACTCCCTCATGACCAACACTTTTCTCAGTGCTGGAACTGTGATCCATTACACTATCAGGCCAATAAAATTGACAATAAGCATCATCTCTACCCAACGTCAGTCAAGAGTCCCCTATACTGCCTTTCTAACAAAATGTCTGAGCCCTTTGCAATCTCTGTACTAGGAGCTCCTAAAGTTGCTGCTGCTGCTTTGGCTGCTATGGCCATTGCCACTTTTGTAGGCTCTAAATAGGCTTCAATTCCAGTGTCACAGACTTCTCCAAAATCTTGAATTTTCTTAGACAAGAAATGTTCTCATTCAAATGATACATTTTCTCAGAGCATATGAAAAACAGATCCTAATTTTATAGAAAAACTTTTGGAACATGAGGACACCAATTTCTCCAATCCCCAAAAAGTCAAACAACCTAATAATAGGCATATACAATTGGTTTTCTTGAATATAATTTCATGTTATTTGCTTCTGAAAGATGGCAATGACATAGATAATATCCAGTATTCTAATCAAAAGGCCTTTTATGGGCAACATGCAAATGAATAAAACTAAAAATATATCAACCAAGAAGAATAAAGTAGTAGACTTAGGCAATTAAAAAATCAAAATAGAGGATTTTAAAATTTTAATTAAGGATCAGTTCATTATTACCAGAAATTACAAATGAGTTAACTTTTAAGAAACCTGAAGTCAGGGGGCAGCTGGGTAGCTCAGTGGATTGAGAATCACGCCTAGAGACGGGAGGTCCTAGGTTCAAATCTGGCCTCAGACACTTCCTAGCTGTGTGACCCTGGGCAAGTCACTTGACCCCCATTGCCTACCCTTACCACTCTTCCACCTAGGAGCCAATACACAGTATTGACTCCAAGATGGAAGGTAAGGGTTTAAAAAAAAAAAGAAACCTGAAGTCAGTGATCAGTCCTATAGTAAAGAGAGCTTTGGATTTGGAGTCTTGAAAATCTGAATATAAAACCTGACTCAGAATTTTTTCTGTGGTATGACTTTAGGAAATTCATTTAATCCTATTCATCATGTTTCTTCATATGTAAAACGCTGCTAATTGTATCTACCTAATCAGGTTGTTGTGAGGTTCTAGTGATTAGATAGATAGATATAAATAGGGAGATATATAGACATATAATCTTTTGAAACCATTAGATAACTTTTTAAATGTCAGCTATGGTTACTACCACTATTATTATCTCTACTATTACTTCTTCTTCTACTACTACTTTCACCACTACCTCTACCATTACTCCCACCACCACTATCTCTACTACCACTATCACTATTACTGTAAGACAGTGCAAGTGAGATTTCAGTAAAATATAAAGGCTAGAAAATGCCACTGAAAGGTAAAGGGGAAAAGCCTTCTTAAGAAAAAAAGGCATGCTGCACCCAAGATATGAGGACAGCTAGATGGTACAGTGGATAGAGTGTTGGACCTGGAGTCAGGAAGACTCATCTTCCTGAGTTCAAATCTGGCCTTAGACACTTACTGGCTGTGTGACCCTGAAGAAGTCACTTAACCCTATTTGCCTCAGTTTCCTCATCTGTGAAATGATCTGGAGAAAGAAATGGCAAACTATTCCTATATCTTTGCCAAGAAAGCTTCAAAGGGTTATGAAGAATCCAACACAACTGAAAAAGTGAATAACACCCAATATACAGTAAAAGGCTTCAAAATCTTAATTGCATATGAAAAGACCATATAGAAAATAAGCCTGCCTGATATGCAAATACTATATTCACACATCTTTCAGCTAGCCTCTCATCCATGTTATTTTACATTAAGAGAGTAACAGGTGAAAAATACTGATCATCCTAAAAGCACATGGCATTATTTATAAAGGGAGGGGGGTTTTGAGTCAGAAAAAATTTGTTCATAGTAAGTGAGCTTGTTATTCTCCTACCTCCTGCCCACAGATGACTGACCCATCCCCAAATTAAGGCTCAAAGGAATCCAAATGGAAAGAGTTTCTATCAATCATAAATGACAACTTGGTGCCTTACTGAAGCTAAAAGGAATAGGGTAACATCCAAGCTAAAGAGAGCTTACTAGTTCTTAGGCCAAACAGTAACTTAAAGAGGAAAACATTAGTTGTCTATTGAAGAGTTATCCCAGAGGAGTAATAGATCAACCAGAGATAATGGATCAGTAACAAAGATAGCACATCTTGAGAAAGTCCCAAAACAAAGCAGTCTGCTCAGTCTGACATGGAAATAGCTGCCATTTGGTAGTCACTTGCCTGTGGCAGAGTGACCTTTCTGGCCCTTCCTACAGTTTTATAGTTGTCCTGTCTTGGCCATGGAAATCCCTTACACATGTTCTTCACTACCATTTTAAACATATCTACCAAATACTTATCACCTCCAAGCTATTTAAGGAAAAAGAAAAAGCTTTAAAATAAAGAGAATAACAATTCAAAATCATGTGGAAATAAGATTAACTTCTTATCATTTCAACCTTCCTATGTACTTCAGTAATTATTCTAAAGCTATTTTGTCAGATTATAGGAAATGAGTTTACATCAAAGTATTTTTATTTAATTGAAACTAGTTATTTCATCAATTTGCATGATATTAAATAGAAAATCAAATGTAAGAAATTAATAACAATATAGAGATGTACCAGATTTCTATCTGGACTCAATTAAAATACATGAAAACATGATAAATATCACACAAAAAAGATCAGGTAGCCCAAAAAATAATGATTTGGCTATGGTAATCATTTTTACAATTCCTTTGCTTCACATTAGCAATTAATTATTTATTAATTCTACTTTGGAAAGTAATTCTTTTTGCTTTCACCCAGCACCTCCAAACATGTACTCTATCACTATATGGGTTCCTGGTGAATCTTCTGAAGGGAAATAGGTTCATTGGAATTGAATTTTATGATGTTAACCTTACTCAAAGATATGAAAAAAGAAAAAAGAAACATATCTTGATTATAAAATTGGTTGTGGACATTTTCATGAAGTAAGGGAATTTTTCTTTCTCAATCCTGACTTCTCTTTTTTTGTCACATTCCTCAATATACTAGCCTTTTTCCCTTCAGTTTCCTACTATACTCATATGCACCCTCCTTTTTTATAGGGATATTTGCTTTATAAGCCTTATGTTTAATTTTGTAATGAAAAGTGTAGGATTTCTCTCTCTTCTTGAGGAATTTATACCACCATTGTAGGGGAAGATTTTGGAAAGGTAGAAAAACCCTCCCTTTTTACTCACCTACTCACTGTCAGCCAAGATCACCTACTGGGAAGCCCTACTTGAGTACATAAGGCAAAGCATTATCCTCTTATAAATAATACCATTGAGAACACTTAGTTAGGCTCCTTAGAAATGAATGAAATGTTCATTTATCTGCTTGAGCTTAGAGCCACCAAGTATTGTTTCAAATGCTGTCTAAATTTTTTTTTACACTTGGCAATTATGCTCTCAGAAAGAGGGAAATGTAACTCCTACAAGTCTTTGAATTTCTATTTTATAACAGAACAACAACAAAAAATGGCTTGAAAGACATAGTATGTATATATCTATATATCTGTATTTATGTAATTTATAAAGCAGACACACAATTTTAAAGAGCTTTCACATCAGCAATAGGGCATCATTACAATGAGAAAACCTTTAATTATATTGTAAAGGTCTGGTATTCCAGTAAAATGTCATTTCAAAATAAACTTCTAACAGTTAATTATCAGTGATATTTAACTTGTACAAAAATTAAATATCACCACATACTCCTGTGATCATTTTATTGCTTTTGTAGACATTTCAATATTTTAATGGTTTCCAAGTAACAATGAAAAAGGCTTGCCACTAAGCATAGTTCTCAGTGTTATATGCATAACCGCCTAACCTTTCTTTGGATTCATTATACAAAATAGACCTTTGAGCAAAAATAGAAAAATAGTACATTGTGACTAGTGACTAAGGGATAAACATAAGATCATTTGACCATTTCTTCAGTTGGCAAGATTCCCAAGAATTAAGTTTTGTTAATTATAAGATAACTGGAAATAGAATACCAATGAACAAATAAGGAAATCACTCAGTCTCTCTAGCAGAGGCCAACTAAGATAAAAGAAGAATGAATTACTGACTATTTCACAAGCAATACCAACAGGACAAGTAAAAGGTATTATATACAGAATACATCCAGGTCTTTAGATATGTGATCTGTGTGAGGACATATATGATATTCTTTGAATGAATACATGGTGTCTTTTGCTGGGAAAAAAAGGAAAATGGGAAAAAAGAACATCTCTGATGGTTTGACTCCTAGACTACCTCACAGATAAGAGTTAAGATGATCACCTAAGAAATTTATGAGGAAATTACTCCCTTAGTGATATACCTTACATCTGCATTTTTTTCATGATCACTGTCTTATCCATTGTCAAAACCTGATCTTAGAACTTTAATTCACTTTTGAAGTATATGGGACTGCTTTATTCAAAGTACTTACCTGTTTTACTTTGAGAACCTTTTTTTAGAGGAATCAAAGCTTTAAGCTTAAACTCTGTGGGTAGAATTTTAGGTTTTAGTCAGCATGTAGGGAATGATATTTTAGAATTATATTGGAATGTAGATTAGAACCCTAGAAACAAGCTAGGTAATAATCTTCTCTTCATCTGTAATTGGGTTTCTCAGATGTGCAATTTGTAACTAGGTATGAAGTTTGTTATATAATCACATGAGTGCTTCGAAGACCCAAAGCCTAATTTTAAAAGAGGAGTACTTAATAATTTAGTATCTTGGGGAGAAAATACTACTTGTAATCTCAATTCTTTTGCAATATTCCCTTCTTTTGAATATCTTAAAAATGAATTGCTTAGTGAATGAATTAAAAAGAATCAGGAAGTGTTTGCTATATGCTAAATAAGTAGCTAGGAAGTGCAGTGGGTAGAGCGACAGTCCTAGAGTCAGGAAGATTCATCTTCCTGAGTTCAAATCTGGCTTCAGATATTTACTGTGTGATCTTGGGCAAATCACTTAATCCTGTTTACCTCATTTTTTCATTTGTAAAATGAGAATGAGAGAGAAATGGCACACTGCACAAATATTTTTTCTGAAGAAAACTCCAAATGGGTTCATGAAGAGTTCGAAATGAGAAAAAAAGACTGAAAATATGCCAGACAAGATGCTAAAGAATTGATATAACAAGAAAAGTGATGTCTTAACCACTACTTTTAAGGTGGGCAAATGTACTATCTATAAATGATTCTTTGGAATCTTCCCTTCTTTCAGACACCAGGAAAACTGATTCTTAAGGCAAATAATGAATGATTTAAATATACATTTAAATATTCATACATATAATTATATATGTATAATAATCAGTATGCATATTATACATATAAAATTATATAATACAATTAAATATACATTTAAATCATTCATTATCATTGATTTCAGTTCCATACAAGGACTCCTTTCTTTTTCCCATGGTTGTGAAGTTGAGAGTTGTTTAACTGGATTTCCCCTCAGCCTTTTGTCACAAATTACTTGTACATCATAGGGTGACATTCATATTCTAAGATCCAGCCTTCTGAGTCTTCCTATTCCTTCTAGATCTAGCTTGTTACTTCAATCACCCAAGGTCAGGATTAAACAACCTTTAATCAAATTAGCTAAAACCCACATGAAATTAGAACATGATAGGTATTTGTATAACAGAGTAAAAAACATTTCCCCCCACTTTCCATTACCTCACACACACATACCTGAAAGAAAAACACTGTTCAAGTTCAAGTTAAATTTTTTCCCAACTATATCCCCCTGATTGCTTTAAGGAGAAGGATTTAGCATCTAATTATGATCTGGCTATGATCTACATTATGGAATTTTAGGAGAAAGTCAGTCTAAATTGATAATAGATGGAAGCATAGGAACTAAAGTTGTGCTAGATAAGTTACAGGAATTCTCTTGTTGACCACCACATTAATACAAAGAAATATAGGTTTTCCAGTATTCTCTCCTTCATACACCAGTCTAACTTCTATATCAATTCATATTTGAATCCTATCCTCAATCAGAAAAAATAAATTGAAATAATTCTTAAAATTTCATTGGCTAGCACTCTTAATAATTAGAAGCTTATTATTTTCAAAGAGCCACTAGACTGATATGGATGCCTTTCACAATGTAGACCCAATTGTATCTCTTTTTCTTTCCTTAAAACTCTTTATTTCTCTGACATCTGATGTCATGTTCCCAATCCAAACAATATGGACCATGGTGAGAATAAAGTCAAAGGAAAATTGACATCACCATGAAATCACTGTGGAAACATTATCCCCATTAAATGTACCTGTCAGGTGTTAAAAGTGAGCAAAAGAAAGTTAAGAGCTTTCTATGAACTATGCCTGCAGGGATGTATGAATCCTTTTGACATTTATCATTTTCCAGACTTGAATGAAACTAATAAATTCTCCTGTTGGAAACCAAAGTTTCAACTAACTTAAAAAATGATTTTTAAAAAGGGGGTTGTAAAATATAGCAAAAGTGATTATAGAGTGTTCCATCTTAGAAGGAGTCCCAGTGGAGATTTACATATTTCTCCATTTGAGATGCTAGATAGACATGCAATTTGGCAAGGAAGAACTTGTAAACCAGCATACATAGCAATAATAGGAGGACATTGTCAATTAACAAAGTACATGCAAGCTTTACAATCAAGAGTAGCAGAGTTGCATGAAATAGGTGTAATAAAATGTACTGAAATTTATTGTAAAACCTAAAACTACTCTTAAAACTTTCCTGCATAAAATTCCTTATATTCGATAAGGTTAGCATAGAATAGAGTTAGAGTAATTGAGGGAAGTTTATTATTTTGGGGGGAGTAATTAGAAATTAGATTAATACCTTTGTAAGTATAATACACATAAGTGACCTTGGGAAGGTCACAACATAAAAAGGGGACAATTGTGGAAAGGAAAACTGTGAATCAAGCTTATGCATTTCTGCACAATGAGATGGAAAGGTCAGAGGTTGAAATATGATGGGAGGGGGAGTGACAGTTGGAGTGAGAGAAGAGGATTGTGGAAGTAACTGCAAACTGAAGGTATTTGCCCTCTGAACTCTGTCAAGTGTGGAGCAAAAGATACTGAGATCTAGACTCCAATTGGTAGAATTGCCTGGAGGCCAATTCTTCCTTACTCAGAGGAGAAAGAGGTTTTCTGTTGTGGACAGCCTCCATTGGAGGAAGAACTAATAACAATAATGGATGAGAAGGGGCTGTAAGGTGTAAAAGGGGTTTTTGATTATGTTAATATTAAAAGGTTTGGTCAACAGGGAATTGAATAATTGTCAATCCCAAATTAAAGAACAAGTCAAATTGACCTTTAGGAAGTTTATTTACAAATGAAAAGAGAGAGAGAAAGTAAGAAAATCAGAGTGAGGATTACATAGCATAAGTAACCTAACATACTAGGTAATTTGCTCCGATCCCCTAGCTCAGTGGTTCCCAAGCTTTTTTGGCCTACTGCCTCCTTTCCTGAAAAAATATTACTTAACCCCATGGAAATTAATTTTTTTTAATTTTAATAGCAATTAATAGGAAAGATAAATGCACCTGTGGCCACCACCACCCCCCTGGATTGCTGAAGCATCACCAGGGGGTGTTAGCACCCACTTTGGGAATCACTGCCCTAGTTTAACCCAGGAAGATATAATTAACCCTCAGCCAAGGGAGAATTGGCCTTCAGGCCAAATCAGGAAAGTCAGATGGCCAGAGGCCAAAAGGGCCCTGGAGGCAAATAAGCAAAGCTTCAGTCACAGAGTCTCTTTGAAAGGGAAGTTCCTTAACAGAAGCTCAGGAAGGTTCAGTCTTTGCACTCACCATGTGGAATTCCAAAGGAAAGATTTAAGAATAGCCTCACCAATGTCTCAGGGTCCAACATCCAGAACAAGGAGAACTCCTTCAGATCCAAGACACAAACCGGAAGAGACCCACTGAGCTCACTGAATTCTCTTTTAAAGGGGCTTCTTTTCTGTCACTTCCTGTGCCTTCCTCTTAGTTTATGTGTCCAATTACAACAGATGCTTTTCTTAGGACTGCCCAGGAGGCAGTCAGTAAATTCTGATTTGTAATTCATTCTAGCACACATGGGTCACAGACCTCCCAACTTGTGAGTTAAGTGGAGATATTTTCACCTTTGGTGATTAAATCTAAAGATGGGCAGGGTAGACTTAATCTAATTATCACAGGGCTGAGGGGGTCACTCTGAAGATCCTTTTATTCCCTTGACCTTCCCAAGAAGGATACTTCCCACACATTAAAGCAGGATGGAGACTTTGATTAGTTTAGCTTAGAAAAAGGTAGATCAGTTGGAGCTGAGCTATCTTGACTCAGCTAAAGAAAAACAGAAACCCAGTAGGATCTCCTCTCCCCTCAAACCTATCCCCTTTTCTAAATTTACTATAATTATTAATTAGTTGAGAAATAGAAAAATCACAGTCAGATTCATATTGGAGGGAAAACAAAGAATGAGAGGCTGGTGGTTAAGCTCACCATTAGCCTAGGCAAAACAATGAGAGCCAACAGTAAAAGTCTATTTGTTAGACAAGGAAACTCCTGGGCTTCAACTACTAGTCAATCTTTGCCAAGTAATCTCCACTAATTCCCAGAAGTATTGGTCCTATCATCCTTAATCTAACCTTACCCAGGGGTAAATCTCTTGTTGGCATTTGTGAGGGAATTTCAAAAGCAGCCTCTCAGCCACAGAGGGTATTCCTCCATTTTACCTCTCCAGCCCTCTAGATTCTCTTGATCTCTGCACCTCTGCCATTTCCTGTTCCCAATCTGTCCTTATCCCAGTACCTTAGTACCTTTTGTAAGGATGGGATTTGTGCAAGGAGGATGGGACAAAAGAAGCCAAAGAAGGAGTGGCTGACAGTTGGTGACAGTTGATGATTGTTGAGACCAGGGAGGATTCTGGGAAACTCTCCAGAGGAAGGAGGAAAGGAAAAGGGTTACAGTGGAGAAGAGCTTGGATCCAGTGGTAAGGTCTTCCTGAAGATCTTTCTTTGGAGGTTGGTATCCCGATTCCCTGGTAAAAGGCATCCCATTGCTTATCACCCAGCAAGACTTCAACAAACGAGTAAACTAAGCTTTTGAACTCCATTTTGGGAGCAATCTCTTACTCTCCTTCCCCCAAGACCCAACCTTGCTGAAAGACCCTTTTCAGTCTAACTTATAATTATAGAAAGGGATAGAAATAGAATCTGAAGGAGAAGAGGTGGGGGAAATGCTTAGGAGTGGGAACCCCAAAGGTTCCCTCCTGAGTGAGATTCTATAGGAATTGAGAAAAGGGCACCCCAAATCCCTCTGCCCTTCACTCCCTTCCCCAATCACTGAATTGTGATTAATAAAAGCCATTCATTAGTCAGATAGTGTTCCAGAGAGCCTGAGTGACAATGAGGGGGAGGGGAACCACAGCTTAGTCTAGCAGCCTCCATCTTGAAACCAGACCACCTGCTGTGAAGTTGATTGAACTTGGTGGAGGCTTGTGTGAACCCTGTCCTCATTCAAGATCAGAGCCCCCAACTTCTGTGGGGCGGCAAGACCATCCAGGTCACCCAGTTTCAGGGTGACAACCCCTCAAATTCTCCCAGTGTATATTTGGCAAAAGGAGAGAACTAGAAGAGAATCTCCCTTCATAGACTCTCTCTCCCTCTCTATAATAGCATTGGTTGCAGTCTCTCATTATTATTACACTTTCAAACTTTACAAAAGATAGTACATTGCATAGACAGAATGTGATACAATATATAATAACATAATATAAATTTCAAATAAGTATATACAGTAAATACAGTCTATTTTAAAATAATCCTCTCTTTACAAAATTAATATAAATTGAATTATTGTACTGAAATACTTAAAGAATCCTTTATAATCTTATCTACTTAGAAGTTCCCTCAGACTTGCAACCCATTACAAATAATTCATTCATGGAGTAGTCTCTGTAAGTTCCTTGAAGACAGGAACTATTTCACTGTTTTGTCTTTGCATAGCTAATTCTTATAATTGTAGAGACAATTAATAAACATTTACTAATTGATTAGTTGATTGACCTGTTGTGAAGGGGACTCATATTGGGTGTGGAAACTAGAATAGGTAGAAAGTCCCTAACAACACTCTCTATTTCTTTCTTTCTTCTACACAGAATAGATCAGGAAGTATGTAACTAAGTCAGAAACAATCTCCCCCCATTGCCTACCCACTACCCTGCCACTGTAAAAGTGAAATTTGGGAAAAAGCCATCTAAAAAGTGTATATATTTCTATGGACAGGGGAAATGTATCAAAACTACATTTCCCGTGATCCAACATGGTCAAACTGGTTTCCGTTTCCGGGTCTTTGGGGCATGGGGAGGCCTACGTCGACACAGAGAGGGTTTTAAATCTCCTAGGTTAGGAGGGAGTGGTCTCTCTTTTGCAGGTAGGGTCTTGGCTAGCAGACTGGAGACAGTAATGGAGGCGGCAGTTTTGAATGCTTACAAGCGTGTGGTCTGATAACTTTATCTATAAACATGGCTTTAATTAAATTACTAATTTATATATTTATACCAGCCTTTATCATTTTCCATATTTATAATTTGGCGACCACAAAGGGATTGAATTGTATAAAATCTTAGAAGAAAATGTATGTTTTGTAATCTATAATATAAAGTTTTGTAATCTATAATGTAAAGTTTAAATTCTTTTGAGAATAATTTCAGGATAAGGATCTTGCCATCTCCCCAAAATCCAGACGACGAACTTGTTTGGTGAGGACACATGAAGATGTCTGAAAAGCCTTCACTGTACCATGAAGACCAAACTTTGAACTTTGGGGTCCAGTTGATTGAACTATGGGGAGTTGAAATTGAGTTGTATGTATTGTTTTAATTGTACACTGTTGTGCCAGTGGGGGACTTCCCCCCAAATTGTTTTTTTGTCAATGCGTCTAATTTTAACCATTTGTTCATCTATTTCTTTTATCCCCAAATTCCTGAAAAATTTAGAAGTTGTTTATTTTTACAGGTCCAGCAAAGAAAAAAGGACTAACCTTTTTTTTTTTGCCGGACCTCACAGGGAACTGTAAAAGTGAAATTTGGGAAAAAGCCATCTAAAAAGTGTATATATTTCTATGGACAGGGGAAATGTATCAAAACTACATTTCCTGTGATCCAACATGGTCAAACTGGTTTCCGTTTCCGGGTCTTTGGGGCATGGAGAGGCCTACGTCGACACAGAGAGGGTTTTAAATCTCCTGGGTTAGGAGGGAGTGGTCTCCCTTTTATAGGTAGAGTCTTGGCTAGCAGACTGGAGACAGTAATGGAGGCGGCAGTTTGAATGCTTACAAGCGCGTGGTCTGATAAATTTATCTATAAACAAGGCTTTAATTAAATTACTAATTTATATATTTATACCAACCTTTATCATTTTTAATATTTATACCACCTAGGCTAAATCAACTCTATGCCTTTGCTTGAAGGGTGTACAAGGTTAATTGGGGTTTTGAGGGACCTGCATGAACACAGAAGAGGGTCCAGATTCAATTTAGGTTGTTTTTTCATATTGTTTCCTTCTTTCCCTCCTGTGCCTTCTCTGCTCTACTGGTAGATTGGGTTAAGCAAATGTTTTTTTTTTTTTTTACATTTATTAATATTTTTTTTGAAAAGTTAACATGCTTACATAATTCATGCTCTTACTTTCCCCTTAACCCCCCAACTTCCCCCTTTCCCCCATGGCAGATGCATATTTCCACTGGTTTTTCCATGTGTTATTGATCAAGACCTATTTCCAAATTGTTGATAGTTGCATTGGTGTGGTAGTTTCGAGTCTACATCCCCAATCATGTCCACCTCAACCCATGTGTTCCAGCAGTTGTTTTTCTTGTTTCCACTCCTGTAGTTCTTCCTCTTAATGTGGGTAGCGTTCTTTTCCATAAATCCCTCAGAATTGTCCTGAGTCATTGCATTGCTGCTAGTACAGAAGTCCATTACATTCTATTTTACCACAGTGTATTGGTCTCTGTGTACAATGTTCTTCTGGCTCTGCTCCTTTCACTCTGCATCAATTCCTGGAGGTCTTTCCAGTTCACATGGAATTCCTCCAGTTCATTATTCCTTTGAGCACAATAGCATTCTATCACCAGAATATACCAAAATTTTTTCAGCCATTCCCCAATTGAAGGGCATACCCTCATTTTACAGTTTTTTGCCACCACAAAAAGCACAGCTATAAATATATTTGTACAAGTCTGTTTATCTATGATCTCTTTGGGGTACAAACCCAACAATGGTATGGATGGATCAAAGGGCAGGCATTCTTTTATAGCCCTTTGGGCACACTTCCAAATTGCCAGCCAGAATGCTTGGATCAGTTCACAACTCCACCAACAATGCATTAATGTCCCAGTTTTGCCACATCCCCTCCAGCATTCATTACTCTCCCCTTCTTTCATTTTAGCCAATCTACTAGGTATGAGGTGATACCTCAAAGTTGTTTTGATTTGCACTTCTCTAATTATTAGAGATTTAGAAGATTTTCTCATGTGCTTATTGATACTTTTGATTTCTTTATCTGAAAATTGCCTATTCATTTCTCTTGCCCATTTATCAATGGGGAAATGGCTTGATTTTTTATACAATAGGTTTAACTCCTTGTATATTTGAGTAATTAGACCCCTGTCAGAGTTTTTTGTTTTAAGGATTTTTTCCCAATTTGTTGTTTCCCTTCTGATTTTGGCTACATTGTTTTTGTTTGTACAAAAGCTTTTTAACTAGATATAATCAAAATCATTTATTTTACATTTTGTAATTTTCTCTAACTCTTGCTTGGTTTTAAAATCTTTCCTTTCCCAGAGATCTGACAAGTAAACTATTCTATGTTCACTAAACTTATTTATAGTTTCCCTCTTTATATTCAAGTCTTTCACCCATTCTGAATTTATCTTGGTGTAGAGTGTGAGATGTTGATCTAAACCTATTCTCTCCCATATTGTTTTCCAAATTTCCCAGCAGTTTTTGTCAAATAGTGGATTTTTGTCCCAAAAGTTGGGCTAATTGGGTTTATCATACACTGTCTTGCTTATGTCACTTACCCCAAGTATATTCCACTGATCCTCCCTCCTGTCTCTTAGCCAGTACCATACTGTTTTGATGACTGCTGCTTTATAGTACAGTTTAATATCTGGTACTGCTAGGCCCTCTTCACATTTTTTTTCATTATTTCCCTTGATATTCTTGATCTTTTGTCATTCCAAATGAACTTTGTTATAGTTTTTCCTAATTCAGTAAAAAAGTTTTTTGATAGAGTGATAGGTATGGCACTAAATAGGAAAATTAATTTGGGTAGAATGGTCATTTTTATTATGTTAGCTCGTCTTACCCATGAGCAATCAATATTTTTCCAATTGTTTAGATCTAGTTTTAATTGTTTGGAAAGTGTTTTGTTGTTGTGTACGTATAATTCCTGTGTTTGTCTTGGTAGATAGATTCCTAAGTATTTTATATTGTCTAGAGTGGTTTTAAATGTTGTTTCTCTTTCTACCTCTTGCTGCTGTGATGTGTTGGAAATATATAGAAATGCTGATAATTTATGTGAATTTATTTTGTGTCTTGCAACTTTTCTAAAGTTGTTGATTATTTCTACAAGCTTCTAAGTTGATTCTCTAGGATTTTTTAAGTATACCATCATATCATCTGCAAAGAGTGATAGCTTAGTCTCCTCATTTCCTATTTTGATACCTTCAATTTCTTTTTCTTCTCTAATTGCTACTGCTACTGTTTCTAGTACAATGTTAAATATTAGAGGAGATAATGGGCATCTTTGTTTCACTCCTGATCTTATTGGGAAGGCTTCTAAATTTATCCCCATTTCATATGATGCTTGTTGATGGTTTTAGGTATATACTGTTTATTACTTTTAGGAAATGTCCTTCTATTCCTATACTTTCCAGAGTTTCTAATAGGAATGGATTCTATTTTGTTAAAGGCTTTTTCAGCATCTATTGAGATAATCATGTGATTTTTTTTTGTTAGATTGTTAATATGGGTCAATTATGTGAATGGTTTTCCTAATTTTGAACCATCCTTGCATTCCTGGTATAAATCCCACCTGATCATGGTGGATGATCCTCTTGATGACTTGCTGGAGTCTCTTTGCTAGTATTCTATTTTAGATTTTTGCATCTATGTTCATTAGGGAGATTGGTCTGTAGTTTTCTTTCTCTGTTTTTGATCTACCTGGCTTTGGAATCAGTACCGTATTTGTGTCACAAAAGGAATTTGGTAGGATTCCTTCTCTGCTTATTATCTCAAATAATTTGTATAGTATTGGGATTAGTTGCTCTTTGAATATGTGATAGAATTCACTTGTGAATCCTTCAAGCCCTGGCGATTTTTTCTTAGAGAATTCTTTGATGGCTTGTTCAATTTCTTTTTCTGATATGGGATTATTTAGGTATTCTATTTCTTCTGCTGTTAATCTAGGCAACTTATATATTTGTAAATATTCATCCATATCTCTTAGATTACTATATTTATTGCCACATAATTGGGCAAAATAATTTTTAATGATTGCCTTAAATTCCTCTTCATTAGAGGTGAGGTCTCCCTTTTCATCTTTAATACTGTCAATTTGGTTTTCTTCTTTCCTTTTTTTATTAGATTGACCAGTACTTTGTCTGTTTTATCCCTTTTTTTCAAAATACCAGCTTCTAGTCTTATTTATTAAGTTAATAGTTCTTTTACTTTTGATTTTATTAATTACTCCCTTGATTTTTAGTATTTCTAATTTAGTTTTCATCTGGGGACTTTTAATTTGCTTGCTTTCTAATTTTTTGAGTAGCATACCCAATTCATTAATCTCTGACCTCCCTAATTTGTTAATATATACACTCAAGGATATAAATTTCCCCCTGAGTACTGCCTTGGCTGCATCCCACAGAGTTTGGTAGGATGTCTCATCATTGTCATTCTCTTCAATGAAATTGTTGATTGTTTCTATGATTTCTTCTTTGACAATTTGGTTTTGAAGAATCATGTTATTTAATTTCCAATTAGTTTTTGATTTTCCTGTCCAGGTGCCCTAACTAATTATTATTTTTATTTCATTATGGTCTGAGAAGGTTACATTTATTATTTCTGCTCTTCTGCATTTGTTTGCAATGTTTCTATACCCTATTACATGGTCAATCTTCGTGAATGTACCATGTGCAGCTGAAAAGAAGGTGTATTCCTTTTTGTTTATATTTATTTTTCTCTACATATCTATTAAATCAAATTTTTCTAGGACTTCATTCATCTCTCTTACCTCTTTCTTATTTATTTTTTGGTTTGGTTTATCTAGATCTGAAAGAGGGATATTTAGATCTCCTACTAGTATAATTTTACTATCTATTTCCTTCTTGAGATCTGCCAGTTTCTCCTTTAGGAATGTGGTTGCTATGTCATTTGGTGTATACATATTGAGTAATGTTATTTCCTCATTGTCTATACTGCCTTTAATCAGGATGTAATTACCTTCCCTGTCCTTTTTAATCATATCTATTTTTACTTTGGCTTTGTCAGAAATCATAATAGCCACTCCTGCCTTCTTTTTCTCATTTGATGCCCAGAAGATTTTGCTCATGCCCTTTACCTTAAACCTGTGTATGTCCACCCGCCTCATATGTGTTTCTTGTAGACAACATATGGTAGGATTTTGGTTTCTGATCCACTCTGCTATTTGCTTCCATTTTATGAGCGAGTTCATCCCATTCACATTCAGAGTTATAATTATTAGTTGTATATTTGCTGACATTTTGGTATCCTCTCCTAGTTCTACCCCTTCTTCTTACACTATTTCCTTTTAAACCAGTGGTTTGCTTTATGCCACTAACCCTTGTCCCTCCCTTGATTTACTACCCTTTCTACCCCCTCCCTTTTTATTCCCCTCTATTTATTTTTAAGGCCTAATGAATTCCCTCCCCCTTCTCTTCCCCTCCCTTTTATGACCTCCACACTCCCCTGCTCCCCTTGGTTTTTCCCTTCTAACTTTCTCAGTAGGGTTGGATAGAGTTTTATATCCCAATGGATAAAGCTACTCTTCCCTCTCAGGGTTAATTACACTGAGAGTAAAGTTTAACTATTACCTCTTAATGCTCTCTTCCTCTCCTTCTTATAATAGTATTCATCCCTTCCCCTTCCCATGCCCTCTTTGTGTGTAATAGAATAACCTATTTTTCTTATTCATTCAAGTTTTTCTTGGTGTCCTCTACTATTCACCTCCCTCTTTCCCACCCCCATATCATCTTAGACCATTTAGTATTCCAACCTCTCCCTATGAATAATTCTTCTAATTACTATAATAGTGAATAGAGTTCCTTAAAGAGAATTATACATAACATTTTTCCACATAGGAATACCAATAATTAGATCATATTTAAGCCCTTAAAGAGGCAAATTTAAAAAAAATATGAGTTTTCTTTCTCCTTTGTTTCTTATTTACAAGCAGATGATTTTAATGAGCTTTGATGTAAGATCTTCTCCAGCTGACAACAGAAGTTTATAGCTTCTTTCTCTTAAGTCTACAGGGAGGGGTGTTGGAGTTTCCCTGCCCTCTGAAGTCTTCTTATCTGTCCTATTAATGAGATTAAGCCAGGTGTGGGTTGATCTGTAGATCTTGATGTTCATGTGCCCTGAGGCTAAAACCTCAGGAGAAAGGAGAAGCTTTTCTGTGCATGCTTGCTGAGACTGAGATCTCAGCTCAAACTCAGAGGACAATAAAGTAAAACATATACTTTAAAAATAATAAAGAAATGCAATAAATAGCCACAAGCTCAAAAAGAGATTTTGGAAGAGCTTTAAAAAAGACCTTGAAAACCAAATGAGGGAAGTGAAGAAAAAAATTAGAAAAAAAATAAGAGTAATGCAAGAAAAATCAAGAAAATTCTGAAAGAAAGATCATCCAAATGGAAAAAGAAATCTAGAAATTTATGAAAGAAAATAATGTATTAAGAACTAGAATTGTATAAAGAGAAGTTAATAATTTCCTAAGATAATAAGAAATAATAAAACAAAATCAAAAGAAAGAAAAAATGGAAGAGAAAATGAAACATCTTATCATACACACAACACACACACACACACACACACACACACACAGGAACAAACAACTAACCTGGAAAATAGATCAGTGAGAGACAATATAAAAATAATTGAACTCCTTGAAATTTACAATTAAAAAAAGAGAGAGTTTAGACATCATACTCCAGGAAATCTTCTGGAAACCTGCTGCAAAATTATATAAACCGAGAGTAAAATAAAAATTGAAATAATCCACTGATCATGGGCTTATAACCAAGAATAATATATGCATCAAAGATAAGCATAATTATAAAAAGGAAAAAAGGAATATTTAATGAACTAAAAAAATTCAATTATTCCTGGAGAAAAACCCATAACTGAACAAAACATTTGATCTATATGAAACATACATGTAATAAAAGACTGGTCATAAGTAACTCAAAAGGTCAAATTGTTTTATTATAGTATAGGAAAATGTCCTCTTTGGCCCCTAGAGATGGCATTATTGTCTGTGCTTGTAAAGGATGGGTGTGGATGGAAGCCTCAAGTTCAGGGCAATGGAATGGAATGAGTTGAAATGGTAGTGGAATAGACCAGGAGACGGCAGGATTTAATAGCTATTTCATATGGAAGATTAATTAATGAAGAACTGCCATTGAGAAAGAGACAAGGGGTAGAGGCCTTTGAGTACTGAAATAAATTATCATTATACATGGGATAAAGACAGAACAATATATGGAATTAGAAGGTTGAACATTTTCTTAACAGAGAAACAGGAGGGAGAAGGAGATGGGTTAAGTGAAGGACCAGGAAAAGAAAGGAAGAGAAATGGATTTAAAAAGGTAGGGAAGGGAGGAGTACTGACAGGGGAGTACCTGTCAATATGTGGGAGATAAGGTGAGGGGACAATGGAATCAAGAAGTAAGAAGGCACAGTTGAGGGATAAAGAAAGGATTTGGGGAAAATTAGATAGGACAAGAAATAATAGGTAAGGGGCAAGGGATAAAGGAGTGATCTTTGGAAAGATAAGCCCTTTTGGAAGTAGGAGAACAAGGGGAGAAGATGAGAGTATATGGGGGAAGGGAAATAAATAGTAGAGGTATTGGTCTAAGGAAATTGGAGATATGAGGAGGGATATGGCAGAAAGAAAGGAAGAGGGGGACAAAACGTATGGAGGAACAGAGTAGATGAGAATACACAACTAATGACTATGACATTGCATACAATAGGATGAATTCACACATGTGAAAAAATAGATAGCAGAAAGGAGAAAAAACGAAGATTTGACAATGTAGTATTTACAAGAAATACACTAAAAATGAGATACAAATATAGAGTGAAGGTGAGAAGCTTGAGCAGAATATACTATTCCTCAGCTAATCCAGAGAAGACACAGATAACAGTAATGATCTCTGACAGAGTTGGGGCTAAAATGAACATAACTGAATAGGGTAAATATATAAGTTGGGGGTGGAAGAGTTACTAAGGATAATGCAGTATTATCGATATTGAACCTGCATGCATCAAATCTTATAGTATCCAAATTTTTAAAAGTAAAACTAAATGAAACATAACTTGTTATATTGTTAGAGCAGCTGTGTTGTCATTGTTTTTTTAGAAAACAAGATGGAATTTTACATTTAGAGCTGTAAAGCTATTCATACTCATTGACCTTGAGATCCTATTACTGGGGTTAGTCCTAAGGGCATTACCGAGAGTGAAAAAGCTGTGTTTGTATGTATGAAAATTTTCATGGAATCTTTGTTTATTAAGAGAAAATTACTGGAAATAACACAAATGCCATGAATAGGAGATATTGCTTAATAGAATGTGATATTTTAATGTAATGGATTATATTACTTTATTGATATGACAAATATTGGAAATATAAAGAAAATAAGGGAAACATACAAATAGATAAAAGATAAGAAAAAAGAATAATGATATAGAGTATGACTTACATTTTTAAAAATAGCCACAAAAATCAAGAGAAAACAGTATCTGAGTAAAACAAATCCAAAGGGAACCCAAAAGGAGAGGATATATATATATATACATATATATATATATTTGCACACATACATAATTTATATACTTCATTTATTTATTTATAAACCCTTACTTTCTGCTTTAGAATCAATTTTATGTATTGGTTCCAAGGCAGAAGAATGGTAAGGGCTAAGCAGTGGGAGTTAAGTGAATTGCCCAGGGTCACATAGCTAGGAAGTGTTTAAGGCTGGATTTGAACTTAAGACCTACTGTCTCTACGCATGACTTTCAATCCCCTGAACTATCCACCCACCCTCTAATTTATGTACTTTAAACAAATTGCAAATAATATGGAGTTTGTGGTCTTGCAAATAATATTTTTTATTCATTTGAGGAAAGAAATAAAATGGAAGATGGAGCATTTTTAACTGCAATAAGAGTCCCACAATTCCTTTTTAGACTATGGATAGCATTTTTTATCATGGGTCTCTTATGGTTTAGTCCTTCTAAGCTGAACATAGAATGATGTTTCCATTACATTTTATACTGTCCTCCTGGTTCTGCTCATTTCACTTTTCAACAATTCATATAAGTGATTCCAAGTTTTTTGAACTTATACTCTTCATCATTTCTTATGGTACAACAATATTCCTTTATGAACATATACCACAATTTGTTCATCCATTCCCCAAGTGATGGACAATCCCACAGTTTCCAATTCTTTTCCACTACAAAAAGAACTGCTCAAAATTTTTTGTACAGGTAGGACCATTTTCTTTATCTCTTATCTCTTTGGGATCTAGGCTCAGTAGTGGTATTGCTAAATCAAAGGACACGTACAATTTTATGGCTCTTTAAGAGTGGCTCTAAATCAGTGGTTCCCAAACTTTTTCCAGAAAAAGTATTACTTAGCACCCCCTGTCACATACTATCATCACCCCCTTACAGTTATTCACTGCCCCCAAATGCACCTGTGGCCATCACCGCTCCCCCGGATCACTGCAGCGCACACCAGTGGGGCAGTGGCACCCACTTTGGGAATCACTGCTCTAAATGAAGGTTGCTTATACTACTCAAGGTCACTCACAAAGTAAAAATGACAGCCAAAATCTAAATCCAGGTCTCCTGATTCATTGTTATATTACTTTAACTATAGCAGAATCTCAATGAGATCCTTCTCTAATGAAAATGATTAAAATATAGAGAGGGTAGATCACATTCTAGGAAGTACAATATTAGTCATTTGTAAAATAATAAACTGGGATACAGAATACATCAGGATTAAGCAGAACAGGGCATTGGAATTTTCAGTTTTGAGGGGTTTTCTGCTTCCTTCTCAAATATATCTTTTAATAATTAGATTTCCTGGATGTATATATTCCTTCCACATCTTTGGACTAAAACAGGCTCTTGAAACTTTTGTGTGGGAGCACAGGGCATAAAGACCAGTCCATAGCAATCTTCTTGGTACCTAGTCCAAAGAAGAGAATGAGGAATCAAAATAGATAAAAAATCAGCTAGATCAGGACACAAATGAGAGCAAATTGTTTATGTCCAAAGCCAATATCCATATGCTTAGTTAAGTTTTTCTCATATAAATCAGTCTGAACATTATCATGCTTCAGTTCTTGTTAGATATATAGCCAAAGTGTCTTCCCTTTTCAGAATCAGTTATTTCTTACGGTATACCTCATAATATATTTGTTATCTTCTAATTACTTTTGTTTCTAGGCAAGCTTATATTTATAAATTAAATTATAATATGAAATTTCTCAATAATGAAAAACATCTTTCCACAATATGAAACCACTTTAGAACACATTGCAATTTTTTAATAAAAATGTAAAGGCTACTATAATGTTCAGCCTTGAATAAAAATGTTTCATTTTTATCATATTAATTTTATTTTTCCTTGCAGGGAATGAGTTGGTTTACCTCAGAGCCTGTAAAGCAAAATTATTTTTAAACCATTGACTAAAATTCACCCAATCTTCAATATTTTGTCTAAGGTGCATGTCTATAATGATGATGATGATGATGATGATGATGATGATGATGATGATGATGATAACTAGCATTAATAATGTTTACAAAGCACCTTACATATATTATCTAATTAGATTCTAACCCCCCACCCCTGAAGTATGTATTTTTACTATCACTATTTTACAATAAAACTCAGGCCAAGTGAGCAAGTGATTTGCGTCACACAGGGTTACACAACTGGTGTTTGAACCAGGACTGAAACTCTAGTTGTTATTTGTTGGTAAGCTTCAGAAGGGAGAGAAAATGACCTTTTGAGTTACTAAGTATTTGTTTGTGTGATGATACATTTTTCTCTACCAATTCGGTTAAAGTGAATAGAAATTTGAATATTATTATGTAGACCATAGCAAAATAATGATAGAGAAAAAGGAGAAACTAGAAGGAAATAATTATTCTCTAGTTCCTATAATATTTTGAGAGTGTCAATTAAGTGCTTAGATTATGCATCTCTCAGATCTTTGCAAGTTATATAACTAACTCAACTCCTTTACTAGTGATATTGTTACTGGGTAACACTTTTTTTTTTTAACAATTTTTGTCAGTCACAGTTTGCATACATATAAATTATGCCTCTATTGCATTTGGCTTACCTTTAAGATTTCTTCTGTAATATTTAAAAGAGATGGTTACCAATTTGTTAATAATTAAAACCAAAATCACAAGGCTGTCAATGACTTTACCAACTTAATGTAATAAAAATAGAGAGATAATAAAAAGAGGAAAATACAGAAAGGAAGTAAAGAATTACCTAGTCTAATATCCTAGAGTTTATTTTCAATAAAATCACCAACACCTGAGTCTATCATTGAATCTCAGTCTCCATCAGTCCATATCAGTCTTTCTGTCAGTCTACATCAGACTCCTCAACTTCCTGCTGTGTCTCACATTGTACTGAGTTTTCTTTAACCATTAGCTCTCTGACATCACCTTCCAGGAACCAATCATAGTTCCTCAATTTACCTGGCACCACTCAAATGCCCAGTGCCTGTGAGATCAATTTCCTCTCTCTCAAGATGTGGCTGATTGATTTAAATTAAAAACAAAAGGAGGTGAAGTCCAAGTCCCTAACTGATTAAATAAAATCTAATTCCCTTCTCACACTCCCTGACAGCTTGCAAAGCCACACAATGTCACCAAAAGAATGTGATTGTTGAAAAGATAGGTTTTTGCTTAGAATTATTAGAGTTGATAATCAGTTTTTCAAATGAATTCTTTTATCAATTATGGTCCCTGCTCATTGTCCTGCTTCAGAACTTGGGAGTATAAGAAGGAATCATATGTATATATAATGACCTAAATTAATGTGCTGGCCTTGCAACTGCATGTCCACATAAACTATCTACTTGAAAAGAATATTTATTCCTATCCAGATGAAGGCAAAGAATTTTTTCAGATGTTCCTGGTTGTGTATTAGGGACTTCATTAGTTTGGGACTTATTTGATCTTTGTTTCTGAACACAAGTAAACCGGGTGTACATGTGTGTACAAGCCTGTGACACATGAATAGTTATGTGCATATGTGTTTTGATGAGGATTCAAGTATACATGGTATCATGGAAAACTATTGATGCTAACAAGACACCAGAAAACATACATTGAGAACAGAAAAATGGGCCCTAGTACACAAAGTCAATCTTTGTGAATGTACCATGTGCTGATGAAAAGAAAGTATATTCTTTTTTGTCCCTATTTATTTTTCTCCATATACATATTTAACTCTAATTTTTCTCATATTTCATTCACATCTCTTGCCTCTTTCTTGCTTATTTTTTGGTTTGATTTATCAGATCTCCCACTAGTATAGTTTTATTATCTATTTCTTCCTTAAGCTCTAATAGTTTCTCCTTTAAAAAATCTGAATGCTATACCATTTGGTGCATACATGTTGAATACTGATATTTCCTCATAGTCTATACTGCCTTTTATCAGGATGCAATTGCCTTCCCTATCTCTTTTAACTAGATCTATTTTTACTTTGACTTTGTCTGATATCATGATTGTGACTCCTGCCTTCTTTTTCTCAGCTGATACCCAATAGATTTTGCTCAAGCCTTTTATCTTTACCCTCTGTATGTCTATCTGCCTTGTATGTTTCTTGTAGACAACATATGGTGGAATTTTGGTTTCTATTGCAAGGCCCCAATCACCTCACCCTCCCCCCCTCAAAGCTTGCTCCAACTCTGGCACCATAGGTAGAATGGGGGAGGGGTGATGAGTTTGCTCTTTGGTGGGAGTAATTTTGCCCATTTTTAGTGCGGAAATGCTCAAACTCTGCCTATCTTCAATGCTCTGCCCTATAGTGGATCCCCTTTGTTCATCTGATCTGGTTTATTGTCCTTTTGAGGGACTTTATATTGGTTGGTGGAAAGGAGAGGAAGAGTTTGCTTCTACTCTGGGACCATCTTTATCTGAAAGTCCCCCTTTTTACTTTTCAAATAGTATCTGAATAACAATTTTTTGAGATATTATACAGTAATGATGGTGAAGAGACTGAATGGTCAAACTGCAACCCTGTGAGCCCCCTTATTACCCCAGATAGGAGAAGGAGGAAGCACTCACATTTGGCTGCTATACAGAGGGGAAATGATGAGAGAAATATCCTCATGCCTATGTGGAGAGGGGAAGGAAGCAGCCCCCTCCAGCACATTTGCCATAGGTTTGTCAACAATGTTTTAGAGGATATTCTTGATAAGATTCAATTAAAGTAAGTTGAAAAAAATGTAAGGCACTTAGTAGGCACATGATAAATGCCAGTTCAATTTAATTAAATTGATACCTAAGTATTCCCTCTTCCACAAGATCAATGAATGACTATCTAATTTCAATAGACAGCTTTAGTATTTGTTAATATTCATAAAATATCAAGAGGATTAGATGAGTTATATAATGTTCTAGAAAGATAACTCAACCAGGAATCAGGAAGACCTGAGTTCAAATTTTGCCACAAAAGCTAATTAGCTGAATGTTTCTTGCTAAGCCATAAGTGATTTTAGCCTTCCAGTCTTAGTTTTCAAATCTGTAAAATGTAAATAGTAATATTAACTCTATAGGGCTATTGGGAAGTGAAAATGAAGTAACCTATATAATGCTCATTAAAAACTTTTAAGCATTGTATAAATAGTAGGTATTTTATTATTAGAAAAAGAACACTAGTATTTTAAATGTAATTTCTCTGTTGAATTTGAAGGAAGATATGGACAAAAAATGCACAAAATAGACATACAAGAATGTGTTGTGATATGCACTTTTATAAAGTAGTGCCAACATCTGTGCAATTCTACACTCACAAAGAAAAGAAATTTGATTTATCAAAAAATATGCAAAAACACCACATGCATTGGTTGGACAATATTTCCCTGTCACATTCTGAGATTCTATCATTTGATCTCATAGGATTTTCATGAATCACAAATACCTGAATTTGTCTGACTCTATGATAGTGACCAAAATCACTTAACTTAGATTTCCTCATTCCTAACGTTAAAATGGGGATAAACATTTGTGTAGTACCTACTCAAATATGGAGGAAAAAATGAGGACCCAGGATGAGGAAATAGATAATGTGTTGGATAGAGAAAAAACACATTAATAAAATAGAAAAGAAAACAGATTTTTATCTTACTTGCAACTAAATATGACATTATTCCTGATATTATAGATGTTAATCTATATACTTTTTTCTATAGTAATAAGAACTCATTTTTCTTGTGTAGTCTAGATCTTAGTTGCCTTTTCCTAGAGATAGAGAGACAGACAGACAGGCAGACAGAATGACTGAATGATTGTAGAAAAAAGGATGAGATGATATTTTCTGTTGTTTTAGGATGTTTTTTTTGACATAATCTAATATTTTGCTTGCTTTTTGAGTATTGAAATATTGAATTCAAACCTGTAGGAGATTTTTTTCTTTACAACTATTCCCATGTCACTTTAATAGTTTATAAATGTTCCTTCTGAAACATTCATTTTAAAATCATTGTAATTTGTTTAAACTGATTATGCAATATGATTAAAGTGATAGGAAAAGAAAATTCACTTTCTAGTAGTAGTCAAGATAAATGGAAACTGAATACAAAGCTCCATTTAGGAGGTAATGAGGACTGGAGTGGAGAAAATATGCTGCAAGGACAAGTGGTACTTCACAGAGGATATTTAAGGAAGAACAAAAGAAAAGCCTATTGAAGGAGCTCAGAGGGTGAGTGGTGATGACATATAGGAATTGAGTACAAACTAGAGCTTTTACAAGTTAAGACTGAAAGGGAAGAAAGATACACATAGGACTATGGCTTAAGGGTTAGAAAGATCAAGGGGAAATGTTTTATTTTAATTGGTTTATTTGAGAATAGAGATTATATAATTATTTTTGGAACCTATGGGAGACAATTAAATGAATCAAACAAACAAGTAAATATTACTTTAACACCTAAGTAAAGTATTAGGGATGAAGACTAGAAAGACAAAAGTAAAATAGTTCCTGTTCTCAAGGAGTTTACATTCTAATGAGGGAGAGACAATGTAGATGTATAGTTAAATTGTATATATATATATATATATATATATATATATAATTTCTTTAAGATTGTAAGATAACGTGGAAGAAGCAGGGGAGACATTAGTAGAATGGGCATTAGAGGATTGGGGAAGAAAACTCCTGCTTAATGTGATGTTTGAGCTGAGACTTGAAGGAAGTCTAGGATTCCAGGAAGCATAGATGAGGAGAAAGAATAGTCTAGTCTTGAGAGATAGCCAATGTAAAAGTACAGAAATGAATAGACTCTTATTTGTGAGAAACAGGTTGGTAAGTATGAATAGACCATATTCTGAGTGGGAGGGTAATATGTGAAAAGTCTGGAAAGGAAGGTTATGAAGAGATTTTAATGACAAACAATTTTGTATTTTATCATAGGAATAATTGTATTGAACTTAATTGTGTGTGGAAAATAGAGGATGAAGAGGTGTCTGTTGGAAGCATGAATTGAAGCATAGAGAGTATTTAGGCAAGGATAGAAATTTGAAGGTCGCTGCAATTATCAAAGGAAAATTAATAAGAATGTTAGCTAGAGTAGTAATTTTATGAGTAGAAAGGGCAGTACATGTGATAGATGTTGTAGAGAGGCACGAGACAATTTGCCTATTTATTTTATTTAAAATATTTATTTTAAATTCCACATAGTAACAATTTTTAGCACTTGTTTTCTATAATTCTGAGTTTCAAGCTCTGTCTTTCCTTCTTTTCGCTTTCTTCCCTCCCCCAAGAGAGTAAGCAATTGATTTAGATTATAGGTGTGTGATCATGCAAAATAGATTTCCATTTTGGTCATGTTGTGAAAGAACACTTGGAAAACAAAAACTAAAAAAAATAAGTGAAGAAAATAAAGTAAAATGTAATATATATTCAGATTCCAACAGTTCTTTTGGAGATGGATAGCATTTTTCATCATGAGTCCTTTGAAATTGTCTTGGGTCATTGTATTGGTTAGATTAGCTAAGCTATTCATAGTTGATCATTGTGCATTACTGCTATTATTGTAAACAACATTCACTATTTCTGCTCAATTCATTTTGCATTAGTTCCTCTGTGGTATTTCCAGGTTTTTTTTTTTAATTATCCAGTTTATTTCTTATAGCGCAATAGTATTCTCTTACAATCATGTACCACAACATTCCCCATCTGAAAGACATTCCCTCACTTCCCAATTCTTTGCCACCACAGAAAGGGCTGCTATGCATGCTTTTGTACAAAGAAATTCTTTACCCATCCTTTTTTAAAAAATCTCTGCCAGTGGTATTATTGGAATAAAGGATACACACAGTTTTATAGCCTTTAGGACATAGTTCCAAAATCCTTTTCAGAATACTTGCATCAGTACGAAACTCCACCAACGATGTATTAATGTCCCATTTTCCCCACATATCATCCAGAAACAAGACAATGTATGAAATTAATAGATATGTAGTATAATTGAGTCTCAGGAGTTAAGGGCAAAAACAGTATTGGGAGACCTGAGTGACTAGACGGATTGTAGTTCCTTTGACAATAATTGTAAGTTCATAGAATAGTAGGTTTTGAGCAAAAGAGAATAAGTTCTGTTCAGACATATAGATTTAGAGATTTTTCCAGGACAACCAGTTCTGAATGTACAATGGGTAATTCATAATGTTAGACTAACCATTAAAGGAAAAACAACAATTCATTATTTAGATTTTGATGGTATCTGCCTAGATATGATAACTAAAACTATAGGAAATGATGTGGTTACCAAGAACAAGGATATAAAGAGAAAAGAGCTCAGTACATAATCTTGAGTGACACTTAAAGGTAGAGGTTGAAACATAGTTGCTGAAATTGCAAAGGAAACTGAATCAGCCAAGCTTGTGGAAAACCCAAAAAGAGTAATAGGGAAAGACAGATTGGACAGAATTGGAAAAAAGAGTAATCAAGTATCAGGTGCTAGAGAAAAGGTAAAAAATGTATGAATTAAAAAGCATTTATTAAATAATTGCCTTTTGTCAAATGTTACTCAGGATACAAATGAAAAAAGTGACACAGTCTTTGTGTCCAAGGAACTTAAATTGTTGGGTTAGTGTAAAAGTTATTAGTAGTTCCTTTTGTTTGTAATAGTCTTTTGGACTATTGAATTTGAGATGACAGCAGGAATATGCTAGCAGAAATTCCCACTAGGCTATTGATAATCAAATATTAGAGCATTTTAACAATAACTTTCTATAAGTATTTGACCCTTACATTGATTCTTAGAAGAGGTCATAATGTCAAGCATTTATCTATAACCTTCTAAATAGTATTTATTTGATCCTCATAACAATCCTGTACAATTTCATTGAACAGATGAGGAAGCAGGATTATTGAGCCTGAAGAACTTGTAATCCTCAAGGTTACAAAAGTATAGTCACATGACAATTTCTTCAGAACTTCAATATTGATATAATAGTTTCAGATATGAGGAGGAAGACTCTTGAATTAATCTCGTGGTAATCTAGAGGCTGTCAAGTTCTTTCTGAAATTCAGAGCTCTTTTATAATTTATGACCTCTCTTCATAGAGACTCTCCTTAACAATTAAATCTGATTCATTTGACCGAAAAAGCTATTATGAGTGATTCTAAGCCTTCTCCTTGAACTGTGAAGTCCTTATTATTTATTCCAATGATTCCTCATGGTGATATCAACTTTTTATAAATATCAAGCCTCACTCTTTTCTTCCTTTTTTAAAATAACCCTTACTTTCCATCTTAGAATCAATACTGTGTATTGGTGCCAAGGTGAAAAAGTGGTACAGGCCAGGCAATGGGGATTAAGTGACTTGCCCAGAGTTACACAGCTAGGAAGTGTCTAAGGTCAAATTTGAAACCAGGATCTCCCATTTCTTGAGACTTGACTCTCAATTCCCTGAGCCACCTAACTGCTCCTGTCCCATTCTTTTCAACCTATTTCCTACTATCAAAGTTTCTGATCCTCTGCCTTTCCTTAATTCAGAAAGGGAAATTTTGGTGTCCCTACTGCAAATGTTAATGTGAGTGCTAGTTCTTTCTTTCTTTTTTCTAAACCTCTATCTTCTGTCTTAGAATCAAAACTATGAATTGGTTCCAAGGCAGAAGAGTGGCAAGGGCTAGGCATTGGAGGTTATGTGACTTGCCCAGAGTCACATAGCTAGGAAGTGTCTGAGTTCAAATTTGAACCTAGGACCTCTCATCCCTAGGTCTGTCCCTCAATCCACTGAGCCACCCAGCTGCCCCCTGAGTGCTGTTTCTTGATGGTGGAAAGAATACAAATGAATTAGTAGACAAAACAAAACTAGCACACATATTAAGTTACAAAGTGGAGTAATATAATAAAACTAAAGGGGACAGGTGGGAAATTTTACAACTTACAATATAATAATCTTGATTTTAAATGATTTCTCTAATATATGGAAAAATTAAGGCTTTCTGAGTAACCATAAACCCACTTTTTTCTATTTGGAGAAAATGTTGTTAACAATGGGAAAGTATTCAGTGAAGCTTATTAATTGACAAAAGACTAACTTGCCATATTTTAATATCAACAAATTATAAGAGAAACAAAATAGTGACAATGAATTTTTCTCATCTCTGTAAGCATCTGAATCTTCAGAGAGAGTACATTATTATACTTATTTATCTTGGACATCAACCCAGGAGGCACTCATTCTGACATCTATGGGGTATCTGGACTATTTAGCCCACTGAAGGCTATGCATATTTCTCCAAAGAGTTTTTCTAAGTATTTTGAGTTTCTCCCTTCTGGGAGATCATTTGCCTACTTTCCACAGCAAATCTCATGGACTTTTCTTGATCCTTATTTTCCTTGACTTTTCTGCATCTTTGACATTTTCAGTTAATAGCAAATTCTTTCTCTTTTCCCCCCTCTTCATTATTTTGCTTGGTGATTTCCTTTATTGTATACTATAGATTCAATTATCTCCATCTAAATGATTCTTAGATCCGCTTCTACAAACTTAACCTCTTTACTGATCTCTTTTCTTTCATCACCTCCAACTGCCTTTCCCGCATTTCAAATTGGTTGTTCAATCGACACCTTACAGCAGACTCAGTATGTTTTCTACAAAATCTACTCCTCTTCCAAAGTTCTCTATTACTATAATAAGTACCACCATCTTTCTAGTTAACTAAAAATAACAACCTACATACAATCTTTTACTCCTTACTCCTTCATATCTCTGATGTCTAATCTTTTGCTAAGTTGTTTTGATCCTATCTTCTCACCAGTTCTTGTATATAAACCATTTTCTCCTTTGATAGTTCAGTCATTCTGGTGTAAACTTTCATTAACTGAACTAGTGCTATTGCTTGTTGTTTGGTCTCCTGGCCTCAAGTATCTCCATTCCCCAGTTCATCCTCTACTCAATTATCAAAAATACCTTCTTAAAGTCCATGTTTGTCACATTCTATCTGTATTCAATAAACTCTAGTGACTCCCTACTATCTTAAGGGTCAGGTATAACATCCTATGTTTGGTTCCAAATGCCTTTTATAATTTAGTCCTTTTCTACCTTTCTAGTTTCCTTATATATTATTCTTCTCCTTTTACGAATTTTTTCTTGATCATTTCCACCTTTCTGCTTCCTTGATTTCCTTCACCTCTTAACTACAGAATACACTTTCTGGAAAAAGATTTTAATAGAATCCCTTAATTCTAGTCCCTTTATCCTGAGATTATCTTCAATTTGTCCTGTATATGTCATGTTTCTACATATTCATTTGTGTGCTGTATCCTCCATGAAATTGTGAGCTCCTTGAGGCCACATTCTATTTTTATTTTTTTTTATTTTTTAGTCCTCAGTTCTAAGCATAGTACCTGATACAAGACGAACTTGATTATTTAAGAATTTTTTAAATTAAAATTTATTTAAATACATAAGATTTTATTTACTTTATTATTAAGAATTAATTTAAATTAAGTAGAAGTATAACTTTTTAAAAAATTACTTGACAGCAGAAGATATATGGTCATCATCTTTGGGAAATTATGGCAAACCATATATAATATCATACAGATGCTAGAAATTCAGTTTATTAGCAACTCATGAAATATATTTTATTTGGAATAAAGAGACAGTTAAAATAAAAGTGAAATTATAATGATGTCAATGTAGGGGAACCTCAAAATATGAAAAGTCTTTCCTAGCAAATTCAAAAGGCCAGTAATCAGATTACATAGCCAATTTCTAGATATCCCTGGTTATAAATCCATGGGATTATTTATTTGGTTATCGTGAATTCATTTGAATAGGTGCCACAAATGATATTGGATTCTAAAGTTAATGGAAGGATCTATACATATCAGTGATCGTTCTGTGGCAGAACTTTCCTTTAATAAACTTAAAAGCTTAGAATCCTCATCTGGGAATTAAGCAGGGAACCACATAGATAATATAGAACTAAATGAGAGAGGCAGGGATAGAGAGGAACAAAGAGAGACAGAGATACAGTGAGATAAGAGAGAGACAAAAAGAGAAAAAAACAAAGATAGAAAAAAGGGATAGATACAGAGAGAAGGTGATGAATAGAAATAGAGAGAAAGAAACAGAATGACTGGAAGATAGGTTTCTGTCTGAGATACAGATCTCAGTAACTAGGAAATATTGTCCAAAAATTTTAATTCATCCTGAAGCCACTAATTGACTGGGAGGGATTCTGTTTTCTCTTTCAAAGTTTATGTCATCTGAGACAAAGAATGTTTCTGTAGAAATTAAGCAATTCAATTCAATTCAATAAGCATTCATTGAGTGTCTATTTTATGATTGGGACTATACTGCAGACTACTTATACAAAGACAAGCATTAAACTGTTCTTACCTTCCAAGAGATTTCATTTCTTTGGGGGAAATCAATAAATCTACATATTATTATATACAATATATATATACACAAAGTACTATCAAATGTTCACAATTGGAAGTGACATGAGTTAAATTTTGCAGAATCTAGGGATTTTATGATATAGAGTTGAGGAAGAAGTAAATTCCAGGCTTGTGGGCATAGCCTCTGAAAAGCCTTGGCCACTAATACCATATAATGGGGACAGGGCAGCAAGCATAGTTTGTTTGGAAAATAGAGAGTGTAAAAAAAGGTGACATCTAAAAAGTTCAGAAAGTTAGGCTGGAAGTAGGCTATGAAGGGCTTTTAAAATGAAAAGAGGAATTTATATTTTATCCTAGAAGCAAGAGTGAGCATTTTGAAATAATTTATATGGTCAGACCTATGCTTTGGGAACACTGATTTTGTCAGGTGTATGGAGGATTGATTACAGAGGGGAGAGAGAGGAACATGGTACAACAATTATTCAAGGTGAGAAGTGATAAGGGAAGGGAAGGGTGGTACCTTGCTTGGTAAGTGTAGAGGTGATAAATGTGAAATGGATATGCATATTGTGCAGATACAATTGATAAGAATTCAAATCTGATTGGGCAAGAGATGTGAAAAATTGAGAATAGTAAAGGAAGATTCTAATTTGCAAACCTTGGGGAGCTGGAATAATGCTGATGTTCTTAATAGAAAAGAGAAGTTAGGACATGGCGAGGACTGTGGGAGGGGGATGAGTGAAATGATGGGCTCTGTTTTGATAGGTTGTGAAAGGAGATATACCACTATATTATGTAGCAGGAAGAGTTCTGGAGTTTAAATCAGAAAACCATGGCTTTAATCTCAGATAATGGACAAAATAATTAACTTTCTTTGCTCTCCTTTCCCTCATCTGCAAATGAGAGAGGTGTTTTAGGGAATCTCTTAGGTCAAGCTAATTCAAGGATATTATCTTATGATTTTATTGAGAAAAATCTTGGAAGGTCCCTTCCCCTCCTTCAGAAAGAATTTTTTCCTTTTTAATGCAAAGATTCTTAAACTTTTTGTGTGCATATTAGATCCCTTTGACAGTCCAGTGAAATCTATGGATCTCATGTTAGAATAATGGTTTCAAATTATAAAATGTGTATGTTCCAAAGGAAAATAATTATATCAAAACAGTAATCAGAATAACATTTGTCAAAATCACGTGCATGTTATGAACACTTATTCTAATTTATTTGATGTGTGTGTTGTCTCCATCTTCTATAAAGAAGGAAAAAAATCTTTGAGATTTTGAACAGAAAAGACATGGCAAATATCACTTTTCCTTCATGAAGAAGAGAAGAGCACATCAGAAATGAACTAGTTAGATGAAAATGAAAAGAAAAGCTAGAAGCAATGATATCCATTTTTCACATGCCCAATGAAGTCATACATATTAGAAACCAGTAGTAACCAGAGGTCAGGAGAACAAGACTGAGAATTTTCCATGTGAGAGTAGTGATGAACACTGTTTATAAGAGAATAGATACCCAGAAAAGAATCTTGATTACCAAAGAATAACTTTAAGTAAATCTGGTATCGCTGCATGATAACATAAGAACAACATTAGGAGTGCTATATTGGAGGTATGAGCTATCCTAGTCATACTTGTGTCCTGGCCACATATTTTGCATTTGTACCCTCTATGCATATTCACTATGTATATTTACTCTTCTCACTTATGGTGTTTGTATTTATAGAAATTTGGAAGCATCTGGGTGGCTGCTGTGTACTTTCCTAAGATCTAGTGAAGGAAGTGTAAAATCCTGGATCCTGTTCTCAAAAAGCTCACATTCTTGACTCCTCAATTTGACATTTAAATCTTTATAATCTTGCCCCCTCCTTTATTTTCAGTATTTTTACACAAGTATATAGCACTATATATAATATAGTTAGATGGCTAGTACTTGTGCTTTTCTCCTCCTCTTCTTTAAAAAGGATGGAGACAAATCCTTCTAGATCACACCTGTCTCTTTGCCACCCAAAGGGAATAGTTCTGGGTGTGATCATCTCTTTGTCATTTCAAGATTCTTCCCTGTGAAGTGTGAAAATCTTGTCTGGCACTACTGTGGTTTTCCTTCTCAATTCTTTCCTACCTAATCCCTACTATGTTGAAAGATTTCACACCAGCTGAAGAAATCAGTCACATCTTATTTCATGTTAGCTCACTAAAACTAACAATATACCCCAGGTGCATTTAAAATTCTTCCTGTTCTATCAATGTCATTGGAGCACAACTGTTTCTGAAGAATTGAAAATTGGCACCTACTACTAAGTAGGCATTGGTACATAGAGGATATGTATAGGGTATAAAATATAACCAAAAAATAACTAAACTTAAGAACTGGGATAAAGGATATTATTAAAAATATTATAAAAATGATGCCTTGATTATATTGCAAGAACAAAGATTAGCTAACATACAACTTGCATTCTCCATTAGTATGATGTGAGAAGATTGAGGAAGACCTCTGTCATGAAGGATGGAACATTTCCTCCCAGCATCCACTATGGAACATTTATGGAAAAATAGAAACAATAGTTGTATAGGCTATGTAGGCATGGTGGGAAGCAAGTTACATCACTGGAAATAATGTCCATATTAATAAGATTACATATGCATCTATGTATTTGAGAAGAATCAGGCTGACACTCAAATCATTCTAGATTAGAACATGTCAGAATTTGTGTTTTTTTTGGCAGAGCCTCAAGAACCTAAGGTTACCTCTATGCCATCATCAATTATGAATCATTAAAGGAGAAAATTAGAATATGTGAAAAAAGATATGAAATTTTCTATACGAAATACATAGCAAAAATGTCTGTTTCTTTTCACCACCTGGAAAACTTGTAAACAGTACATTTATAAGCAGCCAAAATACCATCAAAATCCTAAAGAGAAGGATATAGCTCTTTGTTTTCCCATTTGGTCTATAACCCAGGTGGGAGAATGAAAACTTCCATGTTAGCATGCCAAATAGTTCTCATTGGTGTTGTATTAGAGTTTCTCCATCTTTTCTCTAAGCCATTGCAATATATCCTGAAATTCCACAGTTGTAAACACACCAGTCAAAAGCAAAGTTTGGGAGGTGAAACCTCTGGCATTAGCTTTCCAAATCCTGGTAATAAGTTTTTCCAATAGGAATTAATTCTAACCAAGAAACACAGCTGCAAAACCTTTGGACTTGTACCACATGGACTTGGAAAAAGTATACTCATTCCTCCTATTAATTTAAAAACCATTGATTCCATGAGTCAAAGATGGATGGTATTCAGTGTTCTCTAGGAAGAAGTGTGCATGAAAAATCAAAGCCAAAAAGAGTAAACTCTTCAAAGTAATCACTTTTATTTCTCTTTCATCCCTCTGATAGAAGTTTAATTCCCAAATGTTACTGTTAGGTATGTTTTTAAATACTTCTTTATTCAGGAAATGTTTAACCCTTATCAAAATACACTTTGTCATATAGTGCAGTGATGGCAAACTTTTTAGAGATGGAGTGCTGGGCACTTTTCCCACCCCAGGCTCCAGACTAAACTAGAACTAAACAAGAAATGGAGACAATTTCAAAATATGAAGTAAATGGCTTTAATTACTTAATACTTAAAAACTTATACACAGAAAACAATAATGCATCTATGTATGCTAGGAAGGGTGAAATGCAGATAAAATGAGCAAATTTGTAGCAATATTTTTCTGATAAGAGTTTTTCTTTTTTATCCAACTTAAATAAACAATAATATACATATATACATAATACACATATATTTGTGTGTATATGTATATTATAGTCATTTCAGTCATATATGCCTCTTTGTGACCCTGTGAATCTTTGTACATGGAGTTTCCTTAGCAAAGATGCCAGAGTGCTTTGCCATTTCCTTTTCCAGTAGCAGAGTGTAAGTGACTTGCCCAAGGTCACACAGGTAGAGAGTTTCTGAATCTGGAGTTGAACTCAGGTGTTCCTGACTCTAAAGCTGGTGCTAACCACTAAAACCAAGCTGTTTTATATAAACCAACAGCTTGGTTTATATATATATATGTGTGTGTGTGTGTGTGTGTGTACACATATATACACATATGTATTAGTAAATATGTGTGTAGATAAATATATATGTATATAATATGTATGTGTGCATTTGTGTATATCTACTTAATAGTTATTATCCAAAATCTAAATGGTCAATGGATATGAACAGTTCTCAAAAGAAAAGTCTCCAAATCACTAATAAGAGGAAAACAAGTCAATCACTTCATACCCTACAAATTGTTTAAAAACAACAAAAAACAATGTAAACCAAATATTGGACAGATTATAGACATGTAAGCATATTAATATATTGTTGGTTGGAACTGTGAAATAGTAAAACTATTTTGTAAAGCAGTTTGGAATTATGCAAATTAAGTGACTTAAAAATCCACATTCTTTTTACTAGAGACTCCATTCCTGGACTTTACACAGCAAGGAAATCATCAATAAGCAGCATGTTTCAGATTCTCCAAAATATGTGTAATAACAATTATTTTGATAGTTGAGAAATGGAAAGCAAATAGATGCCTCTCATTTGGGTACTGTGGTACATGCATATAAAGGGATATTAATGGGTTGTTAGAAATGATGCGTGTCACTAAAATATTAGTCATATAAATAAGAAAAAAGAAGAAAGTGTTGTAATTGGAATGAACAATGAGGAAATTAAGCTATAACTTTTTGCAGGTGATATGATGGTACACCAGAGAATTGACCACAAAACAAATTGAACAACTTTAGCCAAGTTGAAGAATATAAAATAAAGAAATATTAGTATTTCTAATGATACCATAAGTGCCCAACAGCAATAAATAGAAAGACAATTTCCATTTAAAATAATTTAGCCAATAAAAGAGATCTGGGTTTCTACTTGCCAAGACAAACCCAGGAACTATTTTATCAAAACTACAAAACTCTTTTCACACAAATAAAGGCAGATATAAACAACTATAAAAACCTTAATTGCTCATGAGTAGGCCAAGTCAACATAATAAAAATCATAGTTCTTTCTAAAATAATTTACGTATTCATTGAAATATGACCTGAAAACTATCTTGAGCAAACTAGAAAAATAATAAAATTAATCTGGAAGAAAAAAGTCTATAATATCAAGTGAATTAATGAAACATATGAAGGAAAGTGGCTTAACTGTACTAGATCTCTAATTATATTGTAAAGCAACAACTATCAAATGACATGGTATTGACTAAGAAATAGAGTGAATGACCAATTAAATAGATGAGGCACTCAACATGCAATGGTAAATGGCCATAATAAACTAATATTTGACAAAGCCAAACATTTAAGATTTTGGAAGAACTCACTATTTGAAAAAAAATTGCTGAGAAAACTGAAAAAAAAACAGTATTGCAGAAATTATGCATAAACCAACACCTCATGCCATATACCAGATAAAGTCAAAATAAATATGTGATTTAGAAATAAAGGCTATATGATGCTTATGATACAATATTTTAAACTCCTTGCTAGTAAAGTAATGTATGAAAGCACTGGTATAGCTTATATCAGTTTATTTACTGTCACAGAAAGGGGAGAAGGGAGGGACAGAGGGAAAAAAATTGAATCCTAAAATGTCAGAAAAAATTCTTAAAAATTGTTTCTACATTTAATTAAAAAATAAAAAAAGAAATAAAAAGTGATGCCATAAACAAATTAGGGGAACACAAAATAGTTTACATCTCAGAACTAAGGATAAAAGAAAAATTTAGGTCAAAACAAGAAATAGAGAACATTATGAGATGTAAGATGCATATCAATGACTATAATAAATTAAAAAATATTTCTGCACAAAATTAATGCAACCAAGATTAAAAGACAAACAACAAACTGACATAATATCTTAATAGCAAAGCTCTCTGATAAAAGCTTCATTTCTCAAATATATAGGGAACTAAACCAAATTTATAAAAGTACAAATAATTCCCCAGTTGAAAAACGATCAAATGGTATATAGTCAGGCAATTCTTAGATGAAGAAATGAAAACTATCTTTAGTCTTATAAAAATTCTCCAAATCATTATTAATTAGTGAAATATAAATTAAAACAACTCTAAATAACCACCTCACATCTACTGGCCTGGCTAACATAAAATAAAATAAGAACAAAGATGAAAAATACTGGAGAAGATGTAGAAAAATTGGGATACTGATACACTGTTGGTGGAGCTATTAATGAATGCAACCATCCTGGGGAACAATCTATGACCATGTCCAGTAGCCTATCAAATTATGCATACCCTTTGACTCAACAATAAAACTAAGAATCCTGTATTCCAATGAGACCAAAGATAAGGGGAAAGAACCTACTGTACAAAAATAATTATAGCAACCTGTTTTTGTGGTGGAAAAGAATTGGAAACTAAAGCAATGTCAGTTGAGGAATGACTGAACAAGAAATGGCATATCCTTACAATGGAATATTACTGTGTCCTAGAAATGACAAAGAAAATGATCACACACACCCAGAAGGAAAGTTTTAAATGAAGTGATGCAAAGTGAAGGAAGCAGGACCAGGAAAATATTGTACACAGGAACAACAATAATACATGATGATCAATTGTGAATAATTATTATCAGCTCTATTGACAAGGCAAAGATCTAGGGCAACTTCAAGGGGCTCATCACAAAGAAGAATATCTACAACCATAGAAGGAACACAGGGAGATTGCAGATGAAAACATACTATTCTTCACTTTATTTCTTCCATTTTTCTCTAATATAAGCAATACATATCTTGTTTCACAACATGACAAAAGTGAAAATATGTATTATATGATAAATATGTACAATCTATATCATATTGTCTGCCTTCTTGGGAAAGGAAAAATGGATGGAGACAGGAAGAAAATATGGATTGCAGAATGTCAGAAAATGAATATTAAAAATCATAAGAACCTATGATCTTGAAAAAAATTGATTTTACTGATTCACTACTGTGAACTGTCTTCAGTATTTGTGTGCTGATGTTCCTACAACTCTTTTAACACCAGTTCCAGTTATTTATTAATAACCAAGGGTTGCAGCAAAATTTCTTGCATTTGCAAATCCAACTGAAACATCACTGACAGTTGAAGAATTGTAATGTTGACCCTGGTATCACGGGCAAAAACTCTTGGAGCCTGGGACTATAAATATTCCTGCAGAATCAACTGAGGGGCCTTTGCTTTAGGGGTTTGGGGGCTTTGCCTGATTTCCCTTGATCTCTCCCTTGACATCCTGCTATTCCCTGGATTTCCCCATTGGGCCCAGGGAGGAGGGTAATTTTGTGGGTGGAGATCATGGGAAATAGCTTCTGTAGGCAGGCAGGGACAACCTAAAACCAAGCCATCACTTCATCTAGTAATTTCCTGAACATTATTACATCAGGGTAGTGAAATTATCCCTGGCTGAGGGAGCTGGCTTCCCTCAGACTTATTCCCTTCTCCTGTGACACTCCCTTAGCACCAGTTTTTCTCTTAGCAGCAGTTATCAAACCTTAGCCCCTTTTCCCTCAGCTTACCCTTAGCTCCAATAAACCCCTTTGGCCTTCATACAAATAGCTTCTGGTGATTTATTGTATCAACAACTGGGGTAAAGGCTGAAGGAAGAAGAACAACTTTCTTTTATTTCTTGAGGGCTAAATCAGGCATCCATCTTGGGCAGGAAGTGAATCAGTATTCACTTCCTATACCATGGGTCTGGCTCTACAGAGGAGAGGGGCTCTTACTCCTCCCCTCAAAGGAGCTTGAATAACTATAGTAAGGCTGAATAAACCTTTTAGCCAGGCTCTCTCAATCTCTGGCTGATCTAAGTTGCTCTGTACTAAAAGATAGCCTTCCCTGCCTGAAGACCCAGCTGATAAAACCCAGAGCTCTCAAGTATAAGCCTCTTGATTAGCATTGATTAGACATACCATATTCCCCTTTATTCCATAACACCAATCAACCAACCAATCTATTTTATAGTTACTTTTCTAATTTGCTTCCTATGGGGTAAAACTTTATTGTTGTTTAGATTTGCATTTCTCATACAATTAGTAAATTACACATTCTTCTATATGTTTACTAAAGATGAGAAATTATTCTTTTGAAGTCTCCTTGTTTATATCCATTGGCTATGTATCTATTAGGGAATGCTTTTGGGGTATCATACATATAGATATATGGGTATGTACATGGTGTATATATATGTATATAAACATACATGCTTATGTTTACATATAAATATAGGTTTATGTGTGCTATATATGTTATATATTTGTATATGTACAGCAGAAATTGCTCAGTTATATGCCCAAAATTTAGAGCTCTTTCTTTGATCTTGATCCCTCCAAAACATGTTATCTGCACCTTGGAGTATTGCCCTTATTTGTCTTTCCTTGGTATTGAAAATCTTAGTCAGCTAAACCACATTTGCAAACCCATCTTCTCCCTCAAACTCCAAAAGATATCAATATTAATCATTAGATATATATGTTGATTCTCTCTAGATTCCTGAAACGACTCAAAATTTTTTTCTAAGCAATCAAAGACTTCCTTTCTATCTACCAAGTCACATTATATTTATTCATCTGAAACAGCCTTTTGACCTTTACCCTTAACTAAAACATTTAATATTTCCCTGGCTCCATGAATTTTCTCATTTAACAGAACACTGAAAACTGTTTCAGCCATTTTTTCCTGACCCACTGTTATCAATTGCATCTCTTGAGCAACCTTGGGCACAGCTGCAGGTGACAAGGAGAAGAGAGCAACTCTTCAAAATGTTCCCAAAATTTGGAAACTATCATTTATTATAACTCTCAAATATTTTTTAAAAGAAATGAATGATACCTATTTACTACCAAACAGAATTAAGAAATAGGAACAGGGAAATTCTGGTGCTACATTCAATAGAAGAAAACTTTGATTTGGGTCCTGTTGATTTTAAACTCCTTGAAGATAAGGATTCTCACTTTGCTTCATTTTGTATTCTCCACCCCCACCCCCAAAAGATAGCATAGTATGTGCTTAATAAGTGTTTGTTGATGCATTGATTAATCAAATCATGATTGAGTTGGTTAATGCAACTACAAATTAGGCTCTTAAGGCAAAGTTTATAGAAAGTTAACCTAAAAACCAATACTATTTGCATCTTTATGCCCCTGACATTCACTGTCTATATGACTAGACAATTAAATTAATCTCTAAAATTTTCTGAAGTTGAAAACTTCAAATCATTACAGATCTGCATTTATACAGGAAGTTTCCTGTATAGTTGAAATTACAGGTCCAAACTAATTATAATAACAACAGCTCTCTATGATACAACCAAAATTTAGAGGTCAATTTTAACTTCTGACAATATTTTCTGTTTAAATGTTACCTGAAAAGACCACATTGTTCTCTGGTATGGAAGCAGGTGGAGAGCTTTCAATTTTAACATTAGTACCTGCTTTCAGAAGTTCTATGATTTCTTCAGAACCAGAATAATTATTATGATTAGTTTATCTCCAAGTACTTTGGAAGTCCCAAGGAAATGTACAATAGTAGATAGAACATAAATATAAAAGAACAATAGTAATATAGTGACTTGTCCCCAGACTACTTCTACATGAACTCCATTGAATAAAAGATTAAAAAAAAAGGAAATGGTAATTATGATGATAATGATGACAGTGGACAATTTGTACTATATTCTAAGGAAATCCACGTGCTTTACAAATATTCAAAATGTATGCAAAATACATTTGAAAAGAATGTGAACTTCACATATTTTATAATTTTTAAATCAAACATTTACTGAATATTGAATACTAAAGAACATTTTTAAAAGCCATCATACTAAAGAAATTAAAATTTGGGAAGATTTTAAAAAGCTAACTTTAGTTAGTTTTTTTAATCTCTAAAACTTCAATCTTTAAAAAATATCCCTGAACTCAAGGGGATAAACTTGCATTAACAAAAGATAGTAAGATAGTGAACATAATAAAAACCAAGTTGGTCTATACCCATTTCCTAGGCCTGATGTGAGGATCAAATGAGAGAATTTCTAAAGCATTTAGCACAGTGTTTGCCACATAGTAGATACATAATAAATGTTTGTTAATTTCCTCTTATCTATAATTGTTAAAGGAAAGAGCTAGTTAGTTTTTGCATTATTAGTAAAATTTATTTGGAGAAATATTGACCAGGCAATACCATGTTCAGTCTTATATTTTTGCCTATTCTGCTGAGTGAAAGAAATGAGCATAGGACCACTAGATTTTAGGGTCTTTTAGGGACTGGCTCCGTTGTTTTTATCCTCATATTTCCTGTGCCCACCATGTAATAGGCACCTAATAAATGCCCACTAAACTAAAATATTGAATTGTGCAAGAGTTTAAATTTAGGTTTTTAAACTAAATATGAGCATTCTAAAGTAACATTGTGGTTGCTGATTTTAAAATATTATAGCTTAAGTCAAAATGACTTTTAGCAAAAAGATGTTTTGCCTTTTTTTGCAAAGTGGAAAGAGTGAAAGTGAAAAATTGTAGATAAGAAGACAGATTTTAATAAGCCTACCAGCCCTTCTCCTGAAAATGCAGGCTCAGCCCCTACAGGGGCTTCCCTACATCCCTTGTCTCCATGTGGATTTCCTGGTAATCCTCCACCAGAGGTCCCAGTGGTGTCTTCAGCCAGAGTTTCAACAATGAAACCTCCTCCAAGGCAAGGCAGGAATCTTAGCCACTTAGTCCAAATGCCAGAAAGGAATGAATCTCTGGAACTAATCTCTCCAGAAGCTAGGAAAGGAATGATTCTAGACCATGCTGGTCTCTTCTTTTTATGTGCCTTTTTTCCATGTCACTTCTTGTTATGTCCTGTCATTCTACCTTCTTCATAGAATGCAATGGCAGTCTTTCAATTTACCTAGCACTGCCCAAGGGGTGGGGGGTAGTAGCCTTTGGAGGTGTAAGCTTACTCTAGTAAGCCACTTTTGAACTTTCTTACTTAGTGTTAAGTAATGGTACTTTAAGTTCTTGATTTGATTAGCTAAAAATAGACAAGGAGAGAGTTAATTCTATCTCCACAATGGAAATATATTCCCCATAAGTTCTTGTATTAATGAAATTGATAGAAAAAAACATTGCTTACTACTGTCCTTTGTTTTGTTTCTAAACCTTCCAGCAACCTGCTTGGTAAAACTTCTACAGCAGATCTTTTACTTATTAAGAAGAATAAATGTGGCATGGCAACTGCCAAAACTCTGACAGTACAGAAAAAGTATCTACCTCTCCTTGCTGAGGATATTGGACATAATATAGAGTTTGCTGTCAACACTCTATCAGTGTTCATGCCAACTAAGTCTGACATTGCTGAAGGAAATAAATATAGTGAAAGAGAGAGACAGTATTTTGAAACTGTTGTATACTTATCAAATGGAGTAGAAATGCCCCTGATAATAAAATTGAGTGAATTTTAAGTAGGCATGAAGTCAATTTCTACCTTTATGATAAAGGGCTATGCAATGGAAAGAAGGAAGAAAGAAGGAAGGAAAAAGCAAGGGAAAGCAGATCCTCACAACAATACTGGAAAATAGGTACAATTATTATTTGCTTTTTACAGTTGAAGAAACTGAGGGCGATAAACATTATGACTTCCTAGCATCACAAAACTAGTAAGTATGTGAGGCATGATTTGATCTTGGATCTTCCTAATTCCAGTCACAGAACTCTACAATGTCCACCTAATTGTCCCCAGGAAAAGGTAACTCTTCAGGAAAAGAAAACTCCTGATTTAGAGAAAGTTACTTAATTATGTGTATATACACATACATATATACCTACACATACATGCTTACATAATACACACATGTACACAGATCTTGATTCCAATAAAAATATTAGGTTTCTCTCCCAGAATCATATCCATCTGCAAAATTGATAAGCTTACCCATAAGCATATTCAATCTTATAAAAATTTATTGAAATTTATAGGCTTAAGGAGAGATTCTCAGGTTATTTCATTAAAAATTTCCTTTAAAACTCACATATTTTCATTAATAATTGTTTTTTTATGTCCAGGAAATGAAACAGTTGTTAATTAATCCAATTACCCTATCATTTAAGCCATGCTTCTCTTTTTTCCATAAGGATAACATGAGAGTTTACCAAATGCCAAGCTGAAATTTGGGTATGCTGTATTTATAATATTCTTATGGTCTGCCAGGCTACTAACAATGTTTTTTTGTTTTGTTTTGTTTTGTTTTGTTTTTAATGGTCAGAAGGGCAGTTCAGTGGCTCAGTGGATTGAGAGTCAGGCCTAGAGAACAGAGGTCCTGGGTTCAAATCTGGCCTCAGGCACTTCCTAACTGTGACCTTAGGCACATCACATATCCCACATTGTGTGGATGTTACCACTCATGCCTTGGAACAGATAAAACAGTTATAATTCTAAGATAGATGATAAGGTGTTTGGTTTTGTTTTACATGTTCAGCCTACAATTTCTTGTTCTTGTTCATGTCATGTTAATTCTTTGCAATCTTTTTCAAATACTTATATTTGATCTTTTTAATAAGTTTAAAGAGTCTTGGGAGGAACTAAAATAAAACACCCACTTTCCTAGGAATTGATTCCTAATAAGAATCCCCAGGAATTGAGATGCAATGATTCCTACTGGTTAAGGGAAACAAGACAATAGAAAAACATGGAGCAATTGAAGATAGCAGTTAGGGAGACCAGTGGAGTGAACTCTAGTCTTGTAGTCAAGTGCCTACTAGTAATTAATTAGATTCCTACTATGTTTCAGTACTATACTAAATGCTAGAAGACCTGAATGCAAATGCTGCCTCAGATACCTGTAACTATGAAAAAGTCACTTAACCACTCCTAGTCTTATTTTTCCTAATCCGTAAAATAAGGGTAATAATAACTAGGCAGCACAGTAGAGTCCTTTATATTTAAATCCTGAGAAATGTTGGTCTCACCTTGATTGACAGGGGAGGCAGATGGAGAGATCAGAATGTTCCCAGATGCCATGAGCCAGGGGCTAAAGTCAGTTGGCCTGAGAGTATAAATACCCCTAATAGCCATCTGGCAGGGGTCTTTGACCATTGGTCATTGAGGTTCTCTCTCTCTGAATCTCCCTAGATCTTTAGGTCTCTGAATCATCATATCCCTTTACGTCTGTGGGTCCCTGGGTGGTGATGGGAGGAAGGGAGGTCTGAGAAGAAGAGAGTGGTAGGGTTTGAATACTTCCTGAAGGCTATCAAGGCTAACGCATCACCAAACTGACAATAAGAAACCTTAGAGGAAATCACCAAGACAGCTGCATCAACATAGCAGACTAATCTCTGTTTTGGCAGTGGCCAAGCTGAACCAGAGGGGTTGTGAAGAATAGCTCCAGCTTTACTAAATCAATAGCCTCTAGTCCTGAGTGATTATAGATTATAGATATTAGATTGACAGGTTCTCCAATCGCCAGTCCATATCCTGATTATTCTTTTCCTAATTAAGATCATAGATAAAGTATTTAATAAGTACCTTCCTGAGTGGTCATTATATCACGACCCTTGGGGAGGGAGCAAATGCAGTCAGATGAACAATGTGATCCAAGGCTAATCAGAGCCCATTATTAATAATTGATCCAACCCCAGGTGGGACCTGAAAGGGCTGCCTATCTACCTGATCTTTCAGGGTCCTTCCCTGGGCAACTGTTATCTAGAAGGGGAAATTATAACATCTAGCAAGGGTAATTGGGTAAATGTTCCCCCATCAGCAGCACCAAGGGAGAATACAGAGGTACAGCTCCACCTCACCTATATCCATATCTCCATAGGACATCCTTTCTTTATAACAAGTCCCAGGTCCAGAGTCGGGAAGACCCCAAGTTCAAATCTGGCCTGTCACTTACTATCTATATGACCCAGGTAAAGTCACTTAGCCCTGTTTACCTCAGTTCCTCATCTGTACAATGAGCTAGAGAAAGAAATGGCCAACTACTCCAGGTTTTTTGACACAAAAAACCCAATGGGGTCATGAAGAGTGAGACATAACTGAAAGAACTGTACAACTACAATGGGACCTGTCTTAAAGGATTGTTGTGAGAATCAAGTGGATTATTATATGTAAAGTACCTTACAAAATTTAAAACACTCCCCTAGCTATCAACATCATCATCATCTTATCATCATTACCACTAAAGTCATGTAAGACTCTAAAGTAAAAGTTAAAAAGGACTAGAATGGAAACAAGTGGAATATATGATTGGAATGCCACTAATAACATTGGAGAGACTTTTCACTGGAATCAGAAACAGTTACATAATCAAGATTGTAAAGGATGGTAGTGAAAATAGACAGCTGGGAAATTGAGAAGCATTGGGCACAAATATCATGTATCTTTTTTCCTTTTTATCAAAATTTTAAAAATATGATAATTGTAATGATATATTCAACTCAGTTTAATTCAAAAATATTTATTAAGTGCCTTCTAAATGTCAGGTAGTAATTTAAAGATTAAAAAAAAAAGACCATGAAAAGCTTATGTACATCAAGCTGGTCCAGCCAATAAGTAGAGGTAGTGAGATTGTGAGAACCAGGGATATAGGGATGATGCTTCATGCTGATGAGAAGGGTGGTATTGAGAAAGGCTGAGACTCTTGATGAAATGATATTCAAACTTCCCACAAGAAAGGAAGACTTTCAGTCATCATTTCTGGTCTTATCCTGAAGAGGTGTTTTTTGTTTTGAATTTCCTCAGGGCTTCATCATTTAGTAGGGTGGAAAAGCTACTGAGGTTTTCCTCTCCACATCATGCCTAACCTATAATGGGGTTAGGGGTGGGGAGGGAGGAGGTATGAATCTATTCTATGTGGGAGGGAAACCTTCATAGATACTAGTCTCATCAATAGCAATCAGTTTATCCAAAATCAATATGGAAAGACAGGATCATAGCATCTTTAATTAATAGCTAGATGGGACCTTAGAGGTCATCATTTCTAATTCCTTAGTTTTACAGATGAGGAAACTTAATCCCAGAAAGGTGAGAGGAATTTGGTAACTCATAGGAAGTAGCAGTAATGGAGTAAGTTTGAAGTCATATTTAAGACTACATTAAATGTCAAAACCAATATCTTATCTTACAAGAAACAGAGAGCTATTATTAATGTTTGAGTAGAATGATAAGGTCAGATATGTTTTAATACAATCATTTTGGCAGCTATGTGTAGCATAGAGTAGAGATAGGAGAGAACAGAAGTAGGGAGGATAAGTTACAAGGTTCTTGTTGCAGTTCAGAATGGCAATAATGGCCTGAATTATGATATGGCCTCAAGTATGGAGAGAAGTTGATAGATAAAGTGGGACATTGTGAAAATAGAAATGATATGACTTAGTGCCTTGTTGGATATATGGATGTCATAAGAAATAGTTAAGAGGCAAAGATGACTCTGAGGCTGAAAAATGGGAAAGAAAAAAATTATGTTGTGAGTTGGAGGAATTCATTGACAGAAGGTAGAATGAAGAAATAGAATGAGGTAAATTATATCACATAAAATAGGCATGAAAGAGCTTTTACAGGGGAGGGGAAAATGGGGGAGATGGGAAGAGGAGGGCTTGAACCTTATTCTCATTGGAATTTACTCAAATAGGGAATAACCTACATACAAAATTGAATGAAGAAATCTATCATACCCTAAAAGAAAGTAGGAAGGGGAGAGATGTTAAGAAGGGGGCACTTATAGAAGAAAGGGCAACATGAGGAATGGTGATCAGAAACAAAACACTTTGGTGGAACAGAATGAAAGGAGAGAAAGTAATATGATGGGGAGAAATAGGATGGAAAGAAATACACAGTAACTATAATGGTGAAAAAAATTAAAAGCCAATAATAAAGACCACAGTTCTTAAGTACATAGAGTAATAAGTTAAATGTATAAGAATACAAGACATTCTCCAATTAAAAAATAGTCAAAATTCTCAGACAAAATAATTAAAGCTATCAAATCATGTGAAAAATGCTCTTAAATCACTATTAATTAGAAAAATTATTACAACTCTGAGGTAAAACACCACAATATTAGATTGCCTATTATGACAGAAAAGGCAAATGACAAAATTTGGAAGTGACATGGGAAAATTGAGACACTAATGCACTGTTGGAGGAATTGTGAATGGATTTAACCATTCTGGAGAAAAATTTGAATCTATGCCCAAAGGTCTATAAAACAAACAGTACATATCCTTTAACTTAGCAATACCATTTTTAGGTTTGTATCCCCAAAAAGAGAGGGGGAAAAAGAGGAAGAGGACCTATTTATTCAAAAATATTTAAAACTAATCTTTTTGGTGGCAAAGAATTGGAAAGTGAGTGGAGTAATGGAATAAAATAAGGCAATTTGTTATGAAGAAGTAAAGGGATAGGATGTGGAGGAATAAAGGGGATAGATATGGGGATAGCTGAGTTAAGGGATGAATGGGGATTATAGGAAGGAGGGGCTGCTCAAACAGGTTAGTCACTGAGGCTAGAGACATAGGATAGGTACTGGGAGGAAATAGGATAGGTCCTTCAGGTGGGAAGGCTATCTCTATGATACAAGAAGAATTGAGTTAGCCAAAAGTAGTACGGGTTTGGCTCAAAGGTTTTGTTGTTAATTTCTAAGGCCCCTTGAGGGAGGAGACAAGAGGCTCCTCCCTGCCAGTGAAACTGAAATCTACAGGAAGTCTCTGCTGGCTGCTTCCTGCCCAAAATGGATGCCCATGTTTGCCCTCAAAAAATAAAAGTAAAGTTATTCTTCCCTCTTCAGCCTTTTCCCTAATATTAAGTATAATGATTCATCAGAGGCATTTGTGTAGATATCAAAGGGGATTTATTAATATCAGGGATAAGCAGAGGGAAAAAAGGATTTCAGGGTTTTATAACTGCTGCTAGGGAGAAAAGCTGGTGCTGGTGAAAGGGACACAGGAGAGGGTCAGACTGAGAGAGGCCTGCTCTCTCAGTCAGGGAAGGTTTCACTGCCCTGAGTTAAAAGTATTTTATCAGATCACTAGATGAGGGGGTGGCTTGATTTAGTTTATCTTTCCTGCCTACAGAAGCTAAAACCACAATGTCTAACCAGCAAACTACCCTTCCTACCAGGGCCCAATGGGGAAAACCAGGGAAAAAAGCAAAATGTAATGGAGAGGTCAGGGAGAGGTCTAGAAAGAACAGACCAGGTCCCCAAATACCCCAAAGACAAAAGGTCCTTCAGTTGGAACTCCAGGGCTCTCTATAGCCTAGCTCAAATGGTTTTTCCCTGAGCCCAGCCCCAAAGCTGGTTCAACATTCTAAACCTTTTTAACTGACAAACTGTTACAGTTGGTTTGCAAAAGTAAGGGTTTTTTGCTGCCACCTTGCATTAAAGGGGATACCTATCAATTAGAGAATAGCCAAGTAAGTCAGTATAGAATTGTAATGGAATACTATTGTATAAAAAAAATAACGAGCAGGAGAATTTCAGAAAAACATAGAAAGACTCACACAGTGATGAAGAATGAAGTGAATGGAAGCAGGAGAACATTGTATACAGTAATAGTAATATTGTACAATGAACAATTGTGAATAACTTAGCTATACTCAGCAGTACAATGATCCAAAACAAGTCCAAAAGATTCATGATGAAAAATGCCATCTTTTTCCAGAGGAAGAACTGATAGAGTCTGAATCCAGAAAAAATGTTTTTTTTTTCATTTTCTTATTTTTGCTTTGAGTTTCTTTTCACAAAAGGATTAATATGAAAAAATGTTTTACATGATGGCTTATGTAAAATCTGTATTAGATTTCTTGTCATCTTAGTAAAAGGAGGGAGGAGAGAGGATGAGAAGTAAATCGTGAAAAGGGAATTCACCTCACTTTATTTTAATTTAAACAAACAGGGGCTTCCTCTCCCTTTAAATTTAATCAATCAGGGACCTGGAGATCCTTTACCATTGAGGTGTACAGGGATACACATGCCCACAGTGAAAGAAAGTTGAAACCAAGGAGAGAGGAAATTGATCCCACAAGCACTGCCCCACCACCACCACCCACCACCACCCCAGGTGTGCAAGACAAATGAAGGAACTATGATTGGTTCTTGAGGTGTGGCATGGGAAAGCTAGGAGGTGGAGAAAACTGCATTTAAAGGCAAGACCAAAGGTCTAGGGGACATTCAGATTTGGATTCTGACTCTGACTCTTGCTCTGGTGACTCTTGCTAAAGAAACTCTTGTGAACTTCTGACTGGAGATTGGAACCCTGTCCCCATTGGTGGTGAGCTAGATTCCATCAGAATGATACATAGGGTGCTAGACTAGGCTACTCTCTTCCTTTTTCCTACATTTACCTCTCATCATTATCCCTATTTTGATGTAATAAAGCTACTAAAGCTGCTATCAGTCTCATAATTTAATTTTAATTATTACGATTTGGCTGATCATGAACGTTTGAAGAATACTCTAATTATGTTCAGTTTTCTTCAGTTTTTAATTTCTCTAAGCTATCCTTAAATCAGTTTATTAGTAGCTAAGTCTGGAGTTCGGAACTCTTACTTCTCTCTAAGTTTGTAGAGCAGTTTGAAATAGACAAAAGGGCAGAAAAAGCTACAGCCCTTGGTCTGATACTGTGAAGCTATTTGGAAGCCCCTTGCTTCTTTCTACAGATAAACTGTGCTGCTCTTGCCTCCCAACCACTACTGATTCACCAAGAGTTCTGAGGTGACCAGTGAGTTCTAATCCCCTTGTCCCTTTAACCAACACTGGGCTGAGTATTGACTGAGAACAGGTGAATAGAGCCCAGACCGATCATCTTACAGCTGCCTGGTAAGCCAGGTTTTAGCAAAAATCAGCCAGCCCTCACAAGGCTCCCTCTACCTGGTGAGAAGGGGTTGATCAAAGCTACTACCACTAAGCCTAGAACTCTGGATTGGTGAGAAGGAGTTACATATTGAGGGAGATTAACAAGTTTAGCTTTTAGCTTCCTCCCACACCCCCCAAAAAAGGAACCAGCTTTTGGGATTAAGTTCTAATTTGCTTAGCCAAAAACCAGGTGTAACACAAATTTCTACAATTTCTAGCCTTTTAAAGGAGAATATCTTGCTCCTGGGAGTTAATTTTTTCTTTCTATTTTTTAAGGCTCTTTCTGAGCCCTCATGTGCCTCCAGCATTAGTTTAAGTAGGAAGTGGGGCATTGGGGACAGCAGTTAGGGAGAGCAGCAGCAAGATCTCTAAAGCTTCTCCCTTGACCCTGCAAAGCATTACAGGGCCTACTAAGAGCAAAATCCCAGCAGGGGACCCTGGCCTCACCTCAGCCTGTGCTGCCCATGGAAGCTTTTTGCCCTCCCAGGCCAGCTCAGTGTAGGAGCTCCCTGACCACTTGGAAGCATGTGACCAATGGTTTTTTTTTTACCCATTGTGGGGAGGAGAAGAGAGAGAACTCTTCCCAACCTCTTAGCTAAAATTCAGGCTGTACCCCGAGGGTGGTTTTACCTACAAGGAAGTGTATTTTATTTTGCCTTAAATAAAAAGCCTTTGCTTTTTCTTATTTTTTTATTTCCCTTCCAAATCTTCCTTACCACCTCTTTGCCTCAGGCTAAGATTTTTTCTGTCCTCCTTTCAAGGGCTAGTAAATTGGGCAAGTCACTTAACCCCCATTGCCTATCCTTACCACTCCTCTGCCTTGGAGCCAATACACAGTATTGACTCCAAGTTGGAAGGTAAGGAAAATCCATCTCTCTACACCCCCTTAACATCTAAGCCTACCCAGTTTCTGACTCACCCTGTTCATTCTTCCTCTTGCCCTGATCAAGTCCTGTTAACCACTACAACAGCTATCAAAATTGGAGAAAAGGACCCCTGAATTCATTGCTCATATGCACAATGAGTACCTTCTATTGACACTGATCCTGTTGTATATATTGTATTTGCTGATTATTTTTAAAATTCAATCTTGTTTTTAATTTTACATATTAATTTAATCTAAAATATCCCATTATATTATGTCACTTTCAGTTACTGTGTTTTGGCTATTAGCTATATTTTCCGTTACATTTTCTTTATTTGTGCCCTCCTATGACTGGTCTGGAGATAATACCATTATAGAAGTCCATAGACAAGTTGGATAAACTCTGGTTTGTCCTGGGCAACAATTCCAGTCCACAGTAATGAAATGTTACCACAGCCTTGCAACACAAGGAGGTCACATATTGCCTAAATGGCCTTTTGCTCCTTTTGACTTTGTTAATTGTCACAAAGATGATGATGGATGGACTCAAACAAAATGGTTATAACCTATATCAGAATCCTTTGGAGAATTTAATGAGATAAAAATCTCAATTATGTTTAACAGGTCTTCAGAAGTGATTTTCAGATATCTAAGAATGCCACTGCCTCTGACTCATTGTTTGCTTACCTTTGACTTCTGTATAACATGAGCTAAGAATTCATTTAGTAGTAATAAGTACATGAATGACAAAGTGAAGTGCAACAGCCTTATTGCATTCTCCACATCCAATGGAAGTGGCATATAAATACATCCCTTTTAAGACTGTTATAATCTCATCATGGAGGAGGGAGGATTTCCCATGGGGCTTGATGACCCCTGGATGGTTTTATATTTGTAACTTCAGCTTACACTGTCCTTCCACCAGGATGGTAATCTAGGTTCTTAATGACATTTTAGATTCAAAAGTTCTTCATTAGCAGTACAGAGTTGTTGTTGTTGTTGTTGTTTTCTGAGCTCTCCTGCCAAATTTTGGAATGATGGCAGTAATAGACTCTTTTAGAAATATCTCAACTGGTGAGGTTGAAAGATAGGATAGATCTGGAGAATTTATGACAAATATCCATGAGCTCTAAAGGCTTTTAAATGACACATAGCAAGTAGCTATAGAGACTCATATGAATCCTAATCATAGCTGTTGGGACTTGTCAAGGCTATAAGGAATGGGTTTGTTTGCATTTGTCATCAAATAAGCTCTTAGGATTTGGGGGATTTTGGTAATCTTAGAATCTGCTTTAGTTGTTGTACTACTGTTTTTAAAAAGCTGTTAACTAGTGAAAAAATTATGTACACTTACACCATGGATCATGGTCAAGTTAAAAAGGAAATAGATCTCACTTTTGAGTGAGAAAACTTTGTGTTGTTCCTCTCTTTGACTGACACATTGTCATAGAATGTGAACTATGAATTTCTGAATTTTTTAAATTTTCATTACTATTTTTCTTTTCATTTGCAATAGGATATTTTCTTTTTTCTTTTTTTGTACTTGAAGTACATGGAATCAATTTTAATGTATTTGAATTTGGAGGATAAGTTTACAATAGCCCTAATACCAATGTATACCCCGAAGGCTTAGACTATGAAAACCTGCCATTGATTGTTAAATATTTTGAGATTTTTACTAATAATTATGTCTGACTTCAGAAGAAGGGACCACATAAGAGCCACTGTATAGTGCCAAGAAACACAAAGTCAAGGAGACCAATGATCTCTGTGGGATTGATGAGGATCTATGCCAAGACAGAAAACTTGTTTTGAGGTTAAAGAAAATGGCTGTTTGACAACTTCAGATACAGGACTTCCCCATGCCAGAATTGCTACAAATACCTTATTTTGGATTTCATTTTGGCTCCTCTATTCCTGAAATTGAAGGTAAAATAAGACCAGGGAAACACATTTCCCTTTTACTTCAGAATTTAGTTCCTTCTCTTTCATAATATGGCAGTTTTATGTAGTTTTGGCTGCTGTTGGGTAAGTGCTATATTGCTGCAATTGTCCTGTAGGCCTGTAGGACATAAATCACTTCATTTAGGCCTTGCTGATGATTCAAGGACCTATTATGGGTTTATTCTTGTTTGTTCATAATTTTATACACATACAATTTTTATATTATTTTTTCCCAGAATTTAATTTTTTCTCTTCTATTTGGTGTGCATATGTGTGTGTGTGTGCATGCATGTCTGTGTGGTTTTCTTTTGAAAATTGATTCATATATCCCATAACTCAGCCATGTATCCTGGGGTGATCCTGGTTTTGGTCAACACTCTACTTGGGGGGAATTGTATAATTATCCTAAAATCCAAGGTTAGAAAATTTTTGGAGAAATTTCAGGAAAAGACACTCAACAATACCCCAAATGAAAAAAGTAGATCCTTTGGAGAAGGTGCCATAAGGATGCCTATGGAAACCACACACTACATCAAAAAATCCAGAGTGATCTTTGGGATATAATGAACTGAAATGATGGAGATTGAACATATTTATTTGGAATGTAAATTCTTATACTGAAGGTGAATGCTCCCTAATTGACTTTTTGGCAATGAATCTATGAATCATTGTTTTTGCTTTCTTTCTCTTTTATTTCCCTCTCATCCCCAAATTGTTGTAATTTTCCCTTAAAAATATAATATTCTATACACCTCTAGTAACAGAATGTTTAGAGTTATAAGCTGGTTATTTGAAATGATTAATTGGGGAGACTAAGCATGTTAATCTTCTCAATCCCTCAGTTGGGGAGATTTTAACATGCTCTTGCAACAAAATCACAGGGGGGATTGTGAGAAGGGTATTCACCTCACTTTGTTTTAATTTAATCAATCAGGGACTTGGAATTCCTCTTCCTTTTAATTTAATCAAACAGGGATTTGGAGGTCCTTTACCATTAAGATCTGCAGAGATAAAAATGCCCACAGTGAAAAGAAGTTGATATCAACAAGACAAGGAATTGATCACATGAGCACTGGGAGGTGCCATATAAATGAAGGAACTATGATTTGTTCCTGATATGTGATGTGGTAAAGTTAGTGGGTGGAGAAAATTGCTTATAAAGGTGAGACCAAGCTTCGAGAGGACATTCAGATACAGATTTGGATTTTGACTCTGGCTCTGGTGACTCTTGCTGAAAAGACTCTCAAGGACTTCTGACTGGAGACTGGAACCCTGTTGGTGGTGAGCTGGATTCCATCAGAATATCACATAGGGTGCTAAGCTAGACTACTCTCTTCCTTTTTCCTACTTTTCCCTCTCATCACTTTCCCTACTTTGATGTAATAAAGCTACTAAAGCTACTAATAGCCTCATAATTTAATTTAAACTATTATGGACTGAAAAAATAAAATATTAAAAATAGTATTTGGAGGAAAATAAAGTACCAAAACAAAAATGAAGATGAAGTAACTGAAAAATGGGGCAAATGAGCAATATCTTTTTCATTGATTAGGAATGAAGGAGGAAGTTGAGAATTTTGGGGAAAAAATATGAATCTGTTTTGAACATGAATTACCTGTAAATGATCATCTTGGATAAAATGCAGTAATTGCACTGACAATCCCCATACTTAATTTAGGTATTTATTCATATCAATCACTTTTCCTGCCAAATCTTTATAATTGTGGCTAATTCATACTAGTAATCAAAGGATCTATTGTTGACTTTTCCTTCCTGTGCATATAACTCAAAGGCAATCATACCAAGAAACAAATTTCAGAGCATTGAAGAAGAAAAATGAAGAACTGAGAAAGGGTGGATCTATCGAAACCAAAAAAAGCGAATATTCTTGAGTAACTAACATATATCCAACCCACTTGGAACTCTAAATTTTAGGTTAGGGCTTGAGATAGGGAGGATAAAGTGAATGGCAATGGACAAATCAATTATTCTTCATAAAGTGACCCTAAAGTGTCTGTTGCTTTTGTGGTAAGGGGGGTGTTAAAAAGAAGATTTGACTTCAGTCATACTAATTGCTTTTCAGAGGGTTTGAACTCAATATGCTGTCTCTTTTAAAGCCTCATAGAATCATAGCTCTAGAGCTGGAAAGGAATTTAGATATTATCTTCCCTAAATTTGTCATTTTTACAGAGACCAAGAAAGATCTAGAGAAATATGAGGGATCTTATCTGCTTCTAATGCATGCATCAAAATTTCTATTGCAAATGCTTTGAAAATCCTTCCTATATATGATTTTAGACAATTCATTTTTTTTCTGTTTTTTTTACCACTAGTAAATTAAGGACTGTGGTACTTATTTGCCTCCTTGGAGAATATAATGTAAGGAGAAGGAAAGGGAAATAATTTCTGACCAATTAAGAAATATAGAATACTACACAAATTCTCAGTAATTAGTCTAAACCTCTATCTTCTAGGTATTAGAAGAAAATGAGAAACCCAACCAAGTGTATGGTTCAGGGAAAGAGTGCCTTCATGCCCCACTATTTTGCCAAGAGGCATTAAATAGTAAACTTATTTTAACATGGAAAACTACATACATTGGGATTGCTCCTTAATGAAGGAGCTTTTAAAAATATTCAACCCCAGTATGTGACTCAAGGTTGACTATGAATTGGAAGCAGAGGTAGCCTTGGTAATTTTCTCTAAATTTAACAGCCACTAATTGCATTGAAATTCCTCCCTCCTTTGATGATTACATTTAAGCCCTCCATGAGATAGGTTGCTAATGAGATTAAACACACACACACACACACACAGATCACCATTATTAATGTTATTAAAATTATATAAGATTTATTCCACTAAATATAGCTCAGTTGAGGTTTCTTTTCAAATATAAAAGGTGCTTCTGTCTTACACAGATGAAGAGCTAATCCTCAAGAGAAGATGCTTTGCTTCTATCACTAATGAACAAATTGCTTTTCCACAAGGGCTCCAAAGAGAGCTTATCTATTTCTTCTTGGTTTTTTTAGAAGGTCCTCTAGGCTTTCTTTGGGGATTTCATTACTTTCCTCAGAGTTTCAAAAAGATGGTTGGGTGAATCATGAAACATAAATATAAAATTGAATGTATTATTCTTCTAAGGAAGTAGTACTGGGAAAGACAATTATGGTTATGTCAGTGGAAGGTGAAATTATAAAATATTTTATCTATGTGAAGTCAATGGAATTTTAAAGAATAATATTTTATCTTTTACCAATTATATATAAAATTATTTTAACATTAAAAGATTGAGTCCCAAATTCATTTACTCCCTGCCTCCCTTCTCTGCTCACTGAGATGATAAGCATATTGATATAGATTTTACAGGTTCAATCATGTAATTTTGTTTCTTTATAAGTCCTATAAGAAAAAAATAAAGCAAAAACAACCACAAAAAGAAATAAGGTATACTATTCATTGGTGTGGATTCAGACTCCCCTCAGCTTTTTCTCTGAAGGCAGATGGTATTTTTCATTGTGAGTTCTTTGGGATTTTCTTGGATCACTGGATTGTTGAGAATAGCTAAGTCCTTCACAATTGTTCACTTTACAATATTCCTGTTACCATGTTTGTTCTCCCTGCTTGCTTCCTTCTGCATCAGTTCAAAGGCTATCCAGGTTTTTTTCTAAAACAGTCAGATCATCCCTTCTTATAGAAGAATAAAATTTCACTAAAATCATATACCCTACTCAGCTATTCCCCAGTAAATAACCCCTTGATTTCTAGTTCTTTGCCAACACAAAAGGAACTGCTATAAATATTTTTGTCTAAACAGGTTCTTTTCCTTTTTTGTCTCTTGGTTTGGTTATATATAGTTTGGTTATACATCCTTTTGGGCATTGATCCAATTATTCTTGAGAATGAATGAATCAGTTTACAACTCATCCAATAGTTCAGGGGTCGGCAACATATGGCTCTAGAACCATATCTAGCTCTACCTCCCGACCTGCCAGTCCTGGCAGAGCCACAGGATGTACCCCAGGGGGCCCTTCAGCCCCCGCCCCATATTCCAGTGCCTTCTGCCTCCATCCTCCTCCTTCTGCACCCCTTTATGGCTCTCACTGCCAAAAAGGTTGCCAACTGTTGCAATAGTTTATTACTTTCTCAATTTTCCCATATCCCTTCCAACAGTTGTCATTTTCCCTTTCTATTATTAATAGCCAATCTGATAGGTGTGAGGTGATAATTCTGAGTTGTTTTGATTTACATTTCTTGAATCCAAAATGATGTAGATAATTTTTTCACATGACTATTGATAGCTTTGATTATTTTATCAGGAAACTTCATATCCTTTGACCACTTACCAAGTGGGGAATGACTGCTTTTCAAATACATTTGATTTATTTCTCTACGTAATTGAGAAATGAAGCCTTTATTAGAGAAATGCATATTTTTCATAGGTATTATTACTGTAAATTTCCCTTAATCCTATTTTCTCCTTGTTTATACCCAGCTCTTCTCTCTCTCTCTCCCCTTTCACTCTGTTGTTCCTCAAAATTGTTTGTTTTGCTTCTGATTATCACCCCTCTCAAGCTGTACTTCTTTCTTTCACTTCCCACCTCCATCCCATTCCCCTCCTACATTTCTGTACAGTAAGAGAGATTTCCATAACCAACTGAGTGTGTATGTTATTACCTCTTTGAGCCAACTCCAATTAAAAAAAAGATCAAACACTCCCCCTTCTCACTTTCCCCATCTTCTCCTCCATTAGAAAAGCTCATTTTCACCACTTTTAAGTGATATTATTTATATCATACATACCCCTTATCCCTTCTCCTACAACATTGCTCTTTCTCACCTGTTAATTTATTTTTTTAGGCATCATACCATCATTTCCGGCTCTCACCCATGTACTCTGTCTATGTATACTTCTCACTGCCCTATTAATGATAAAGTTCTTAGGAATTACAGGTATCAAATTTCTATCTAGGAATATAAAAAGATTAAATTTACTAAATCTCTTTTGTATTCTATTTCTTGTTTACTTCTTATGCTTCTCTTGAATCTTAAATTCCAGAGCTAAATTTTCTTTTCAGCACTGAAATTTTCATCAACAATGCCTTAAATTCTCTATTTCATTGGATATCCTTTTTTCTCCTGAAAGTTTTAAACTCAGATTTGCTGGGTAGGTGATTCTTGTTTATAATCTTGGATCCTTTGCTCCCTAGAATATTATATTATATTCCTGACCCTTTGGTTCTTTAATGTAATTTAGTGCAATTCTGCTAAATCTTTTGTCATCCTAATAGTGGCTTGGTTTGTTTTTTGTTTCTTGTTAACTGATTACAGTATTTTGTCATTCACTTGGGATCTTTGGACTTTGACTAAAATGTTCCTAGAGTTTTCATTTTGCCATCTCTTTCTAGAAGTGATCAATACCTTCATTCAAATTTCATTTTATTTTCTCATTCAAGAATATCAGAGCAGTTTTCCTTAATAATTCATTGAATGAATATATCTATGCTCTTTTTAAATGATTATGAAGTAAGTAATACACAAAGCCTGCCAACCACCCTCCAAATGACCACAGAAGAATAAAAATGTGTAAAAAGGTATAATGGAAAGGCAGAATCAACAGAAGAAAGGATGAAGTAGCATTTCAGTCCAGAACAAGGCTGAGGGAGAGGATGGATGATTTATCTAACTGGGGTATGAGGAGGAAGTGCTGAACAAGTAACAGAATTCAGATGCAATATAGTACAAGCAACAGAAGAAAAGGAATAGCTGGCTTGGTTCAGCCTCAGCAGGGTCAGAATGGAAACCAATGCAGTTTAGAACAAGGATCAATGAGAGGAATGTGGCCTTGCATAACATAGCCTGTACAGAGACTGCATATGAACTAGGAGAGGCAGAAGTAGGAGAATCCCATGCCAATAAGATCTAGACTCTATAGAATTAGACAGAGCCCAAATACAACCACTTGAACTGCTGCAGACTTCGATACAGCAGGCCAACCAGGCTGTCTCTGCAGAATATTTATTCTGAGACTCAGACAGATGAGCCATCCAAAGAAACAGTACAAATGCTAGACCATACTCCCTTCTCCCTAGGAAGAGAGGTAAGCTTCAACATACAGACAAAATCAAGGGAAAAATAAATCCAAAAATAAGCAAAAGACAGAGAAAAAACATGATGCTAGAAAAATATCCTAACAAGAGAGTTGATCAAAGTTGAAGATCAGTAGAGAACAGAATACAAAAAAGAAAATTTGTGAAGCCCCAAAGGAAAATGTGGAAAGATGTTAAGGCCAAAATAAATCTTGAAAGTGCTTCAAAAAAGAACACAAAACAAATAATAAGAAACTTAGAGAAAAATTAGAAAAGAAAATGATGGGGAAAAATCAACAGTTCCCTAAAGAAATACAATATCTGAAATAGAAAAATAACTCCTTAAGAAAGGGAGTACAAGGGAACAGCTAAATTCCTCAGTGGATTGAGAGTCAGGCCTAGAGATGGGAAGTCCTGGGTTCGAACATAGCCTCAGAAACTTCCCAACTGTGTGACCCTTGGCAATTCACTTAACCCCCATTGCCTACCACTCTTCTGCCTTGGAACCAATACACAGTACTGATTCTAAGATGAAAAGTAAGGGTTTAAAAAAAAGAAAGAAAGAAAAGCAATTAAGTAAAATGCCTCAAAGAAGAAAATGGTTCCCTAAAATTAGAATCTGATGTATGGAAGCTAATGACTTCATGAGAAGCAGAAACAATAAAACAAAAAATACAATAATGAAAAAATTAAAGACCTACAACCAAAAATCACTTACCCAGTGAAAGTGAAAATAAAACTCCAGAGAAGAAATAGATACTTAATGAAATAAAAGAATTCTAAGCATTCCTGATGAAATAATCAGTGCTAAAAAGAAATTTCAATGATCAAATTCAACACTAAAAAGAAACATAAAAGAGAACTCAATCAAATCTATAAAAAATATAAAACATTTCTTAATCAACAAATGATTAAAGGATATGAAAAGGTATTTCTCCAATGAAGAAGTTAAAACTATCTTTAATCATATGAAAAAATGCTCCAAATCACTATTGTTTATAGAAACATCAATTAAAAGAAATCCAAGGTATTTTCTCATATCAATCAGATGGCTTAACATGACAAAAGAAAAAAGGAAATGGTAAATGCTTGAGGAGACATGGAAAAATTGAGATACTAATACACTGCTGGTGGAACTACAAATGAATACAATCATTCTGGAGAGTGTTAGGAATGAAATAGTCTGGCCAGAGTAATAAATGTTTATTAATAAAATGAGAGAGTGAGTGATGAGAGAGAAGAGATCTAGATATATTTCTGTTAAGGAAAGATTAACCTGATTAGGATCGATTCTCCAATTGGTTGACTAAGGCCTATATTTTCTTACCACAGCACCAGCATGGCTATCTCAACTGTATTACAGAAGTCCAGAGAAAATGAGAGAACCTAGTGTGTTGCCACATGGGTTTTTCAACCTTCCCCAGCCTACTCACTTTCACACACCAATTGCTGGCTCTTCCTCCTTTGATAGGGCTGCCCAGAGGGAATTTGTTCTGCATCATTTTCCCCCACCTTCATTGCTGACTTTCCTAATGACCCCAGGGGACACCAGACCTTAGATTCTGTCTTTGTAATCAAGTTCTCCTAAATAACTTCCTTCACACAATCGTAATCTGGAAGCATAATCAAAAGACCATTATGTATATATATATATACATATATATATACATATATATACACATATATATATGTATATATGTATATACATGTGTGTATACACATATGTTATACACATTATTATATAAATGTTATATACAGTTCAATGTATATGTGTGTGTGTATATGTGTGTGTGTGTGTGTGTGTGTGTGTGTGTGTGTGTGTGTGTGTGTATAACATTTGACCCTGCAATACCATTGCCAGGTCTGTAATCCAAAAAAAGATTTTAGATAGGAGAAAATAACTTATCTCTACAAAATTATTTTTAGCAGCTCATTTTGTGTTGTCAAAGAACTGAAAATAGAAGAAAAATTCATCAGTTGGGAAATGGATGAACAGGTTGTGATATATGCTTATAAAGGAATACTAATGTGACATAAATGACAAACAAGATGACCACAAACAACCAAACCTGGAACACATATATGAACTGATACACAATGAAGTGAACATAATCAGAAAAATGTTATATACAGTAACAACAATAATGTAAGATGATCCATTGTGAATGGCTATATTATCATCAAGGCAAGGATCTAGAAGAACCCCAAGAGACTCATGACAAAAAAAAAAGCAGAAGTCATAGAAGAAAGAGAAGGAGTCCAAATGCAAATTGAAACATAGCATTCTTTACTTAATTGGCTTCATGAATTTTTGTCTAGTTTAAGCAACATCTGTCTTCTTTCATACCATAATGAACATGATGATTTGTATTATATGATAATATATCATCTATATCATATTACCTACCTTCTTGGGGAGTGAAGTGTGATGGGAGAGAGAAAAAGAACATGGATTTCAAAATATCAAAGTGAATATTAAGAAATTGTATTGACATATAATTTAGAAAAAATGAATTTATTTTTTTAAGATTTAAATGTTTAATTTTTTTAAAAAAATTTGCATGGTTACATGATTCATGTTTTTACTTTCCCCTTCACCCCCTTAACTGCCCTCCCATGAGCAACTCACATTTCCACTGGTTTTAACATATGTCATCAATCAAGATTTATTTACATATTATTGATAGTTGCATTGGTGTGGTCGTTTCGAGTCTATATCCCCAACCATGTCTGCATCAAACCATGTGTTCAAGCAGTTGTTTTTCTTCTCTGTTTCAACTCTAGCTGTTTTTCCTCTGAATGTGGGTATTGTCCTTTTCCATAGATCGCTCAGAATTGTCCTGGATCATTGCATTGCTACTAGTACAGAAGTCCATTACATTTGATTTTACCACAGTGTATCAGTCTCTGTGTACAATGTTCTTCGGGCTCTGCTCCTTTCACTCTGCATCAATTCCTGGAAGTCTTTCCAGTTCACATGGAATTCCTCCAGCTTATTATTCCTTTGAGCACAATAGTATTCCATCACCAGCATATACCACAGTTTGTTCAGCCATTCCCCAATTGAAGGGCATACCCTCATTTTACAGTTTTTTGCCACCACAAAAAGTGCAGCTATAAATATTTTTGTACAAGTCTTTTTATCTATTATCTATTTGGGGTACAAACCCAGCAATGTTATGTCTGGATCAAAGGGTAGGCAGTCTTTTAGAAATATTTGGGCATAGTTCCAAATTGCCATCCAGAATCAACTCCACCAGCAATGCATTAATGCCTCAGTTTTTCCATATTCCCTCCAACATTCATTACTTTCCCCTGCTATCATTTTTAGCTAATGAATTAGTTGTAAGGTGGTACCTCTGAGTTGTTTCAATTTGCATTTCTCTAATGATTAGAGATTTAGAACACTTTCTCATGTGTTTTTTGATAGTTTTGATTTCTTCATATGAAAATTGCCTATTCATGTCCCTTGCCATTTATCAATTGGGGACTTGCTTGATTTTTTTTATACAATTGATTTAACTACTTGTATATTTGAGTAATTAGACCTCTGTCAGAGTTTTTTGTTATAAAATTTTTTCTCAGTTTGTTGTTTCCCTTCTGATTTTGGTTGCATTGTTTTTGTTTGTACAAAACCTTTTTAATTTAATATATAATCAAAATTATTTATTTTACATTGTGTAATATTTTTAACTGTTGTTTAGTTTTAAAATTTTCCCTTTGTATGATTCTTAGAAGGAAATGTATGTTTTATAAACTATAATGTTTAGTTTAAATTCTTTTGAGAATAATTTCAGGATAAGGATTTTGCCATCTCCCCAGAATCCAGACGACGAACCTGTTTGTTGAAGACACCATGAAGATGCCTGAAAAGCCTTCACTGTACCATGAAGACCAAATTTGAACATTGGGGTGCAGTTAATTGAATTATGGGGAGTTGAAATTGAGTTGAATGTATTGTTTTAATTGTACATGTTATGCCAATAGGGGACTGCCCCGAAATTGGTTTTTTGTCAATGCAGCTAGTTATCCATTTGTTTATCCTTTTCTTTTATCCCCCAAATTCCTGAAATTTAGAAGTTGTCTATGTTTACAGATCCAGTGAAGGAAAAAGGGTCAGCCTTTCTTTTTTTGCTGGACCTCAGGGAGAAATGTTTGTTTTAAATTCAGGGAAATGTCTAGCAGACACCTATGGACATATGGAGGACTTTGAAACTACATTTCCCATGATTCCTCATGGCAAACAGGAAGTATGATGATGTAAGAGAGGGGATAAGTCTCCTGGGTCAGGAGGAAGTCTCCCTCTTAGCTACCGGGCGTGGGAAGATACAAAAGGTAAAAATGGCTGAGGTAATGTGAATTCTTACAGATGCGTTGTCTAATGATTTTATACCTATCAGCATGGCCTTAATTAAACTATTAATTTCTCTTATTATATCAGTCTTTATCATTTTAATCGTAACACCTTTCCCATAGAGCTGAAAAGTATACTATTCTGTGTTCACTTAATTTACTTACAGTATCCTACTTTATATTCAAGTCATTCACCCATTCTGAATTTATCTTCCTATAGGGTGTGACATGTTGATCTAAACCTAATCTCCCCCATATTGTTTTCCAATTTTCCCAAAAGTTTTGGTCAATTAGTGGATTTTTGTCGCCAAAGTTGGGCTCTTTGGGTGTATGATACACTTTTTTGCTGACGCTCCTTACCCCAAGTCTATTCCACTGATCTTCCCTTCTGTCTCTTAGGCAATACCATATTGTTTTGATGACTGCTGCTTTATAGTATAGTTTAATATCTGGTACTGCTAGGCCACCTTCCTTAACTTTTTTTTCATTATTTCCCTTGATATTCTTGATCTTTTGTTCTTCCAAATGAAAGTTGTTATAGTTTTTTCTAATTCAGTAAAAAAAAAAAGGTTTTTGGTAGCTTGATAGGTATGGCTATAAATAGGAAAATTAATTTGGATAGAATGGTCATTTTTATTATGTTAGCTTGTCCTACCCATGAGCAATCAATGTTTTTCTTATTGTTTAGAACTAATTTTAATTGTTTGGAAAGTGTTTGGTAGTTGTGTTCCTATAATTTCTGTGTTTTTTTTTTTGGTAGATAGATTCCTAAATATTTTATGTTGTCTAGTGTGATTTTTAAATGGTGTTTCTCTTTCTACCTCTTGCTGCTGTGATGTGTTGGAAATATATAGAAATGCTGATGATTCATATGCATTCATTTTGTATCCTGCAACTTTGCTAAAGTTGTTGATTATTTATACTAGTGTTTTAGTTGATTCGATAGGATTTTAAAAGTAAACCATCATATCATCTGCAAAGAGTGATAGCTTAGTCTCCTCATTGCCTATTTTAATACCTCCAATTTCTTTTTCTTCTTTAATCTCTGCTGCTAGTGTTTCTAGTACAATGTTAAACAATAGAGGTGATAATGGGCATCCTTGTTTCACTCCTGATCTTATTGGGAAGGCTTCTAATTTATCCCCATTGCATATGAAGATTGTTGATGGTTTTAGATATATATTGTTTATTTTTAGGAAAGGACCTTCTATTCCTATACTTTCTAGTGTTTTCAATAGAAATGGATGTTGTATTATGTTAAAGGCTTTTTCAGCATCTGTTGAGATAATCATGTTGGTTTGCTTGTTGATATGGTCAATTATGTTGATGGTTTTCCTAATTTTGAACCACCCTTGCATTCCTGTATAAATCCCAACTGATCATGGTGGATAATCCTCTTGATCACTTCCTGGAGTATTTTTGTTAGTGTTCTATTTAAGATTTTTGCATCTATGTTCATTAGGGATATTGGTCTGTAATTTTCTTTCTCTGTTTTTGATCTACCTGGCTTTGGGATCAGTACCATATTTGTATCATAAAAGGAGTTTGGTAGAGCTTCTTCTTTGCTTTTTATGTCAAATAGTTTGTATAGTATTAGAATTAGTTGTTCTTTGAAGGTTTGATAGAATTCACTTGTGAATCCATCTGGTCCTGGAGATTTTTTCTTAGTGAGTTCTTTGATGGCTTGTTCACTTTTTTTCTGATATGGAATTATTTAAGTATTCTATTTCTTCTACTGTTAATCTAGGCAATTTATATTTTTGCAAATATTCATCCATCTCAACTAGACTGCTATATTTGTTGCCATATAATTGAGCAAAATAATTTTTAATGATTGCCTTGATTTCCTCTTCATTAGAGGTGAGGTCTCCCTTTTCATCTTTGATATGGATGACTTAGTTTTCTTCTTTCTTTTGCTAATTAGATTGACAAGTACTTTGTCAATTTTGTTCTTTTTTTCTCAAAGTACCAGCTTCTAGTCTTATTTATTAATTCAATGGTTCTTTTAATTTCAATTTTATTGATTTTTCATTTAATTTTTATAATCTCTAATTTGGTATTTAGCTGGTGATTTTTAATTTGTTCCCTTTCTAGTTGTTTAATTTACATGCCCAGTTTATTGATTTTTGCCCTCTCTGATTTGTTAATACATGGACTCAAGGATATAAATTTCCCCCGAGTACTGCCTTAGCTGCATCCCACTGACTTTGGTAGGATGTCTCATCATTGTCATTCTCTTCAATGAAATTATTGTTTCTATGATTTCTTCTTTAACTAACTGGTTTTTGAGAATCATATTATTTAGTTTGCAATTAATTTTTGATTTGCCTGTCCATGTGCCACTACTAATTATTATTCTTATTGCATTATGATTTGAGGTTACAATTATTATTTGTGCTCTTTTGCATTTGTTTGCTATTTTTCTATGCCCTATTACATGGTCAATCTTTGTAAATATACCATGTGCAGATGAAAAGAAGGTGTATTCCTTTTTGTTCCTATTTATTTTTCTCCACATATCTATTAAATCTAATTTTTCTAGGATTTTATTCACCTCTTGCCTCTTTCTTATTTATTTTTTGGTTTGATTTATCTAGATCTGAAAGAGGAATATTTAGATCTCCCTCTAGTATGGTTTTACTATCTATTTCCTTCTTGAGCTCTGTCAGTTTCTCCTTTAGGAATTTGGATGCTATACTATTTAGTGCTTACATGTTGAGTACTGTTATTTCCTCATTGTCTACACTGCCTGTTATCAGGATGTAATTACCTTCCCTATCTCTTTTAATCAGATCTATTTTTACTTTGGCTTTGTCAGAAATCATGATTGCCATTATCTCAGTTGAAGCCCAAAATATTTTGTTCCAGCCCTTGACCTTAAACCTGTGTATGTCTACCCGCCTCATATGTATTTCTAATACAGTCTGCTATTTGCTTCCATTTTATGGGCGAGTTCATCCCATTCATATTCAGAGTTATAATTATCAGTTGTGTATTCCCCAACATTTTGGTATCCTCTCTTAGCTCTACCCCTTCGTCTTATGCTATTTCCTTTTTAACCAGTGGTTTGTTTTAAACCAGTCCCCCTTGTCCCCTCCCTTGATTTACTTCCCTTTCAACCACCTCCCTTATTATTCCCCTCTTTTTTATTTTTTAAGGCCTAATGAATTCCCTCCCCCCTCTACTCCCCTCCCTTTTTTGAACTCCCCACTCCCCTGCTCCCCTTGGTTTATCCCTTCTAACTTTCTCAGTAGGGTTAGGTAGAATTCTATATCCCAGTGGATATAGCTACTCTTCCCTCTCAGGGTTAATTCCACTGAGAGTAAGGTTTAAATATTACCTCTTAATGCTCTCTTCTTCTCCTTCTTATAATAGTATTCATCCCCTCCCCTTCCCATGCCCTCTTTGTGTGGTACAGAATATCCTATTTTCTTATTCATTCGAGTTTCTCTTGGTCCCATATACAATTCACCACCCTCTTTCCCCCTCCATCCTCATCTCATCTTAGACCATTTAGTGCTCCAACCTCTCCCTATGAATAATTCTTCTAATTACAGTAATAATGAATACAGTTTTTGAAAATTACACATGACATTTCTCCATATAAGAAAACAAATAATTTGATCTTATTGAAGCCCTTAAAGAAGCAAATTTAAAAATAAGTGCTTTCTTTCTTTCCCCTGTTTCTTATTTGCCTTTTCATGTTTCTCTTGGTTTTTGTATTTGGCTATCAAACTTTCCATGTAGTCCTGGTCCTTTCTGTGCAAATACTTGGAAATCTTCTATCTTGTTGAATGCCCATAGTTTCCCCTAGAAGTATATAGTCAGTTTTGATGGATAGGTGATCCTTGGTTCTAGACCTAGTTGTTTTGTGTTTCTGAATATCATATTCCAAGCCTCATGGGCTTTTTGTGTGGAGGCTGCCTTATCCTGTGTGATTATGATTGGTGCTCCTTGATATCTGAATTGTCTCTTTCTGGCTTGTAATTTTTTTCTTTTACTTGGAAGCTCTTGAATTTGGCTATTATATTCCTGGGGGCTGTCTTTTCAAGGTTTAGTGTAGAGGGTGATCTATGGAACCTTTCAATGTCTATATTGCCCTCTTATTGTAGAACTTCAGGGAACTTTTGTTGGGTAATTTCTTGTAGTGTGGAGTCCAAATTTCTATAAATTTCTGCTTTTTCAGGAAGACCAGTGATTCTCAAATTGTCTCTTCTAGACCTGTTTTCTTGTTCTGTCAATTTTTCAGTGAGGTGTTTCATGTTTCCTTCTATTTTATCAGTCTTTTGACTTTCCTTAATTTGTTCTCGCTGTCTTGAGGTATCATTGGCTTCTACTTGCCCAATTCCAGTCTTTAGAGACTGGTTTTCTGTTATAATCTCATGATTTTCCTTTTTGGTTTGGTCTATCCTGTTTTCCAGCTATTTAAGTTTGGTCTCCAATTTGCTTAACATTTCGTTTGATTTTGAAGCATCTTTATCCAATTAGGAGTCTTTTAACCAGTTAATTTCCTTTTGAACTATTTCCCACTTCTCTCACCAAATCTCTTTCATCTTTCTCATGATCTCAGATTTGAACTCTTTCAGAGCTTTTGACCAATTTTAATTTTTTTGAGAAGGTTTAGATGTGATTACTTGTTTGTTCTCTTCTGCTGTTTGCTCTGTTGTCTGGATTTTTTCTGTGAAAAAGTTGTTGAGCATTAAAAATTTTTCTTCATCTTTCTCTTTTGAGGTTCTTGTGACTGGCTTGACATTATTATTATTTCTTTTTCAGTCACAAGTCTGGGTGAGGCAGACAGGCTCTCTACCTATCCTATCAAGCTGTGGAGCAGTTTTGGTCTGAGTCACAGCATTGTGCACCCTCTCAGCTTTATCCTCATGCCAAGGCTAGGTCTGAGCTCTTTAGCCTTCTGAGGTCCCATGTTTAGTTGTTCTCAGGGTCAAGCCACCTGGTGGTCCTCTTGCTGCTCCTCTGCCAAAAGCTCCTTTAACAGTCTCAGGGCACTGCTTCCACTGTCATGCACCCCTCTGCACTAGGTTCCCACCCAAGATCTGAGCCTGTGCTCAAAGTCTGCATCCATGCCTGAGCTCAAAGACAGTGTTCAAAGTCTGGCTCTTTAGCCTCTTGGGGTCTTAAGTCTTGTTGCTCTCAGGAGCAGGCCCTGGTTATCCCAGGTAGCTGCCAAGAATTTAAGGAATGCCCCAAACTTGCTCTAACTCTTGTGAGTTGGCTTTGGCACTGTAGGCAGTATTGGGGAGGAGGGGTTGCTCAGCTAGTGTTTTAGTGAGAGCTATTTCACTCCCTTATACCATGGAAATGACCTGATTCCATGTACCTTCAATGTTGCACCCTGTTGTGGGTTTTCTTTGTTCATCTGGGTTTGTTTTTATGTCCTCTTGAGGAGTCGTATATGTGTGGGTTAGGAGAGATTAAGCAGCTGCTTTTAATATGCTGTCATCTTAACCTTGAAGAATAATTTTATTTTTAAAGACTGTATCAAGTACTATACTATGTTTTACAGTTATTAATTCCTTTCATCTTTCAAACAAGTCTGAGAGGCAGATGCTCTTATTATAATTTTATAAGTAAAGAAATTGAGGAAGACAAAAATAAAGTGGCCTTCTCAGAGTCACATACCTAATAACTGTCTGAGGTCAGTTGGAACTCAGTTCTTTCTGTCTTCAAGTCCATTATGGTAGCCACTCTGCCACTTTCACAAGACTATGGAATATAAAATATGTTGTTAATGAAAGATCCATGGTCATTAAATATGGACCTAGGAGGGATCTTAGAAGTCAACTAACACAATCACATTTTCCAGGTGAGAAAATGGAAGTCCAGAGAGTTTAAGTTGCTTTTCATGATCTCACAGATGATCTTAAGTAGCAGGGCATGGATTCAAATGTCTGTCCTATGATTTCAGTTTAAATTTCTTCCTATGGCAATGACAAAGACATAGGGAGGAAGACGAAGAAGAAGAAGAAGAAGAAGAAGAAGAAGAAGA
>NC_058134.1:175825954-175879737 GCF_016433145.1 Gracilinanus agilis
GAGGAGGAGGAGGAGGAGGAGGAGGAGAGACAGGCAGATAGTAATAACCTTAAGTATTTTTGTTATGTAAGTAATTCTATAAGTATTTGAAATTATAAATGCTGTATAAAAATTCTAGACAAAGAACTTTAGTCAGATTTAAGGGTCTTGTTCTCCATTGGACTGAGTCTTTTTAGGCTGGCCTTACATCATACTAATACTATCTCCTCAATTACAAAACCACTTATTCATGTTTCTTTGAGTATAGCTCCTCTTTGAAATAAGGGGAAATCATGAGCCAATTCAATGATGTGTAAGATCATTTACTGATGGAACCAGAATAGATACACACAGATATTATTTAGTGCAAATGCTATCTTATGCCTACAACTCGATTGAAGGAAAATTAAACCAAATCCATTTAACCTTCTTATGAGTTGAGAATCAATTCATTTAAAGCTGATCAAGAAACATTATATTTGTTTGAACTTGTAAAGGGAACTAGCTAGTTGGTGTGATGAACAGAGTGTTTGGCCTGGAGTCAGAAAGGCCTGAGTTCAAAGATTATCTCACACACTTACTAAGTGTGTGACCCTGGACATTTCTCTTAAATCTGCCTCAGCTTACTTATCTGAAAAATGAGTAGGAGAAGGATATGGAAAACTACTCCAGTATCTTTGCCAAGACAATCACAAGTGGGATCACAAAGAGTGGGACAACTGAGCAAGAGCAAAATGTTGTAAGCTTCTTGGGGATGGAAAAGTTAACAACTTTTTTAGATACCATAGTACATTCTATTCTATGAAAGTTCAGTGAACATTTGTGGGATCTTTGAAATAATAACAAAATTTTATGAAGTTTGGGTCAAAGTCAAATGATCAGTCTATTAGGAAAATATAGAATTAATCTGATATATGCATTTCCCATATTTTTCAATTAGTACAGCCATTGTATAAGTTAGAGCAATGTCTTCATCTTATCTAAATCCTATCCTCATGTATTTTAGTAGCCCAATATGATAGATGATTTATAGAGGGATTTGAATGCAATTGGCCTCATTACTAATGCAGGTATCATGGCATCAGATTCCACATCCATATTATTAACAAAAGTATCCATCTGGTAAAGTAATTTGGTTCTCTATGGAGTTTTCTCTTATATCTAAGTTAAAAGTTAGTGAAATATCTAAACACTGCTAAAATTCTGCTTTTGGTTTATATAAAAATACAACTTATTTTCCATAAAAGTATATTGAGGTTAGCCTTTTAATTTGTAAATTACTTCTAAGCAAATTGAAATAAAACCAACTTTGTACCATCTGCTTTTTTTTAAGGCCTGAAATCCATTATATACATCCCTACAAAATGGGTATTTCTGGCACATGCTTCAGTAATAGACCTTTCATAAACAAGTACACACAAACAAAGACACATTATATTCTAGAGTCATTTCCATGTGATCATCCATCTCAGGGGAAAACCACAGCTTGTAGGCCAAATTGCTACATGGTTTTCACTTAGGCCATTGGCTCAGGTATTTAATGAATGAAAAGTGGCTTCTGAGTAAGCCTATAAAACAACAACTACCCTCTTGTTTCACAAAACAGGGAAAATTCCTAAAGCCATCAATTCCTATCACATCATGCAAATTGGCAAAGCTTGCAATGTTACTATTTGTATTGGATCACTTATATGATAGTTCCCTCTGCCAAAAAAAATACCCAAAAAGAAAAAAAAAACACTATAGTCCAAGTAATGACAGTGTTGAGGAAAAAAACAGACAGTTTAGTTGTGAGGATAAAATGACACTATATGAGTAAAATGATTTTAAAATTTTAAACAGTTATTATTAGAAGATTCAGAATATCTTGTATGTGTTTGAATGTGTGATAGTGTGTATTTGTGTGTATATGTGTACCCATTCTGAATATTTTCAGAAACTGATGTTCACAAACATGGAGTTATTATTGAATCCCTCCCCTACCAACACCTCAACCTTCAACCTTCATTTTGAATTGGTTGCCACATCTTCTTAATTCTATTTCCAAGATGTTTCTCATGTTTACTTGCTTTTTCCTCAGGCAAGTTCTACCTTGGTTCCATTTCTCATTTACTCTCACCTACACTATTTCAGGGACTCTCAGTGAAACAACAGAGAGTTTATGGCTTGGAGTTAGGAAGAGTAGTCTACAAATTCAAATATGACTCATGTAATATAGGATTTTAATATTGCCATGTTGGCTTAGGGCAAACCTGTCAGTTGCCCTGCACGGAATGTTGAAGGGGACATGAGCCACTGGGCAGATAACTGCCAGTTGAGCCTGTAGTACAAAAATCCCTGGAAACCCAGGGCTGGGTATTTTTCCTGACCTGACTTCGCCCTGATCACTCATTTACCCCTTTATCCCCTGGGCTCAGATGGTGGGAGTGAAAAGGGTGGTGGGACTGAGAATGTGGGCAGGCCTAGAATAGCTTAGGATTTCAAGTCCCAGTCTTCTAGAGCAACACAATATTATTATTATCATCACCTACAAGATTAGCCAAAAGATCAACTCTATTCCCTAAGCAGAGACTGCTTCACTCTGGCCAAGGGCTGCCTGCTCTCGGTCAGCCTAGATCTTCCAAGGACCTCTACCAGCTTTAGCCAGATAATTTTCAAAATCAGATTTTAGTATTTCCAAGCCCTCTTACTATTGCCTTGTTCCTTACCCAGTTATCAATAAACCTAATAGCATTAACCAGTGAATCCTGTGGTTATTTCCCTACCATCAAAGGCTTGGAGGACAGGCAACAGGAAGGGATTCTGAGCAGTTAGGGCTGAATAGACTCCATTCCTCAGGTGCAGGAAGTTCTACATCCACTTCCTGCCATGCTGCTATTAACCAATAGGAGACTATTTCCTCAGCAAGGAGGGGCCAGCTACCTGATAGCTTAAAGGAGCCTGAAGGCAAGCAGTGAGGTTTCACTGGGCACTCAGTTCCCTGGGCTGGATCCTTGTTTATTCATAAAAAAAAAATTTCAAGCCCAACTGAGGTTTGCTAACTCCAACCTTCAAACTAGCATCATCTCCTGCTAGCCTTGTTACCAGCTTAAGGTCCCTATTTCCCACTTCTTCATTACACTCACTATGAAAATAACTATAAGACTATTCCTATATCTCTTCTACATTAGTCTCTCTGCCTTTATTTTCTTCTGCTTTTCTTTTTTTTATTTAAAAATATGTTTTTAAAAAATTTTTCCATGGTTACATAATTCATGTTTTTACTTTCCCCTTCATCCCCCTTCACGCCCCCCCCCATATCCAATGTACATTTCCACTGGTTTTAACATGTGTCATCAATCAAGACTTTTTTCCATATTATTGATAGTTACATTGGTGTGGTTGTTTCGAGTCCACATCCCCAATCATGTCTGTATCAACCCATGTGTTCAAGCAGTTGTTTTTCTTCTGTATTTCCACTCTAGCTGTTCTTCCTCTGAATGTGGGTTGCCTTCTTTTCCATAAGTTCCTCCAGATTGTCCTGGGTCATTGCATTACTGCTAGTACAGAAGTCCATTACATTCTATTTTACCACAGTGTATCAGTCTCTGTGTACAATGTTCTTCTGGCTCTGCTCCTTTCACTTTTCATCAATTCCTGGAGGTCTCTCCAGGTCACATGGAATTCCTCCAGTTTATTATTCCTTTGAGCACAAGAGTATTCCATCACCAGCATATACCACAATTTGTTCAGCCATTCCCCAATTGAAGGGCATACCCTCATTTTACATTTTTTTGCCACAACAAAAAGCACGGTTATAAATATTTTTGTATGTCTTTTTGTCTATGATCTCTTTGGAGTACAAACCCAGCAATGCTATGTCTGGCTTGAAGGGTAGGTAGTCTTTTAGAGTTCTTTGGACATAGTTCCAAATTGCCATCCAGAATTGTTGGATCAGTTCACAACTCCACCAACAATGCATTAATGTTCCAATTATGCCACATCCCTTTCAACATTCATTACTTTCCCCTGCTATCATTTTAGCCAATCTGCTAGGTGTGAGGTGGTATCTACGAGTTGTTTTGATTTGCATTTCTCTAATTATTAGAGATTTGGAACTCTTTCTCATGTGTTTATTGATAGTTTTGCTTTCTTTATCTGAAAATTGCCTATTCATGTCCCTTGTCCAATTATCAATTGGGGAATGGCTTGATTTTTTTATCCAATTGATTTAGCTACTTGTATATTTGAGTAATTAGACCTCTGACAGAGTTTTTTGTTATAAATATTTTTCCCAGTTTGTTGTTTCCCTTCTGATTTTGGTTGCATTGTATTGTTTATACAAAAAAATTTAATTTAATATAATCAAAAGTATTTATTTTACATTTTGTAATTTTTTTCTAACTCTTGCTTGTTTTTATAATTTTCCCTTTTCCACAGATCTGAAAAGTATACTAGTCTGTGTTGACTTAATTTACTTATAGTTTCCTTCTTTATATTCAGGTCATTCACTCATTCGGAATTTATCTTGGTGTAGGGTGTGAGATGTTGGTCTAAATCTAATCTCTCCCATATTGTTTTCTAATTTTCCCAACAATTTTTTTCAAATAGTGGATTTTTGTCTTAAAAGTTGGGCTCTTTGGGTTTATCATACACTGTCTTATTGATGTCACTTGCCCTAAGACTATTCTACTGATCCTCCCTTCTGTCTTTTAGCCAGTATCATATTGTTTTGATGACTGCTGCTTTATAGTATAGTTTAATATCTGGTACTGCTAAGCCATCTTCCTTCACGTTTATTTTTTTCATTATTTCCCTTGATATTCTTGATCTTTTGTTCTTCCAATTGAATTTTGTTATAATTTTTTTCTAATTCAGTAAAAAAATTTTTTGGTAGTTTGATGGGTATGGCACTAAATAGGTAAATTAATTTAGAATGGTCATTTTAATTATGTCAACTCGTCCTACCCATGAGCACTCAATGTTTTTCCTTTTTCTGCTGTTCTAATTATTTTCCACATTATTGATAAACTGATATTCTTAAAAAGCCCTTTTATGCCACCTACTGCCTGCCACAACTCAAAAATCTTCAGTGATGTCTTATTCTCAGATAAAAAATTCTCTATCTGACTGAGCCATCCTTTATCTCTCACTTTCCATACCATTCTTCTCTCATATGTTTCCCTTTAATTTTTTGACACATTCCAGCTGGCCTGCCAGCTCCATCTTCATGTTCTAGCCCCGTGATGGTGAACCTATGGAATGCATGCCAAAGATGGCACCCAGAGTCCTCTCTGTGGGCACATGCAGGCACCTGACTTGGCTGCCTTGGAGTTTGCTCAATCCAAATGCAGGGGGTGGTGCATTCTAGCCTCTCTCCACCATTGTAGGGACTGAGAAGGCCAGCCTTGAGGGATATGGCTGGCCTCAAGGGGTGCAGCTGACCCAGAGCTGGTAGGCTGGCCCTGCCCCCTAAATGCAAGGGAAGAGTATGGGACACAGGAGCCTCCCTGTGGAGTTTGACCCCACACTCCGGACCTGCCCCCAAATCAGTCAAGGGGTGAGGCAAGGAGTTAGGGGTAGGGCATGGTACACAATGCGGGTCAGTCATGAGTCCACAGTTTGGGGGGGGGTGAGGGGATGTGGCATGGTGTCCCTAAAAAGTTCCAAAAGGTTCACCATCAATGCTCTAGGTCTTTAGAAAAATAATTTTTCCATTGCTTAAATGTCATTAGTTCTTGTCCTTTGATCATAGAGACTTTATTCATTGACCATAAATAGGTAAACCATTAAATTATTTACAAATTAATGTATTCTGATTAAACCAGACGCCTAACTCATCTCAGTATCAAAAGTCATTAATCTTTGTATATTATGTCATGCTTTAAAAAACTAAATACATAATCATTGACATTATATATACATATATATATATATATATATGAGTTTGGATAGATCTAGAGAGGCATATGTCATTAATTCATTCACTGATTATTGAGTATAAACTCACTATATACAAAGTACTGCAGGAGATAATAAGGATACAAAGAAAAAAGAAAAAAACCAAGTCATTGAATTCAAAGAACTTGTGGTCTGTTGTGAGATACATTATGCCCCAAAATAAGTAAATACAAAGTAATTTCAAATAGACAGAGTGTTAACTTGGAGACATTACGTCACCTGTAGTAAAAGGAAACAGAAAGGTAGAAGGCAAGTCAGAACTATAAGATCTAGAGACTCTGTTCTCAGATTCATTGAGGAAATCACATTTTATTACTTATTTTTTCTGGTGTAAAATACCATTGCTACTAGAAAAGTTCATAGTTTCCTGCCTTAACTTCACCCCCTCTGTAAGTCTAGTGACAAATGAGACAGGTTAATAAAATGTGTGTGTGTGTGTGTGTGTGTATGTGTTTCTATGTTTATTCAAAATCCATATCCTGGATTCGACATCACCAATTATCTTCAATAAAACCTCAGTTATGACCAGACCAAACAATTCCTTCTGTCTCCCTCATCTAACTCTAACAAGTTACAGATTCATCAGCAAGAATCCCTGGATAATATCATTTCAGTGGAAGGTATCCCATTATAATTGATGAAAGCAACTTGTAATCACATCAAATAGGGGAAGAGATTCAACAGGCTCTATATGTAATGTCTTGATGACTCCCACTACACATGCATTTCTCTTTATATAAAATGTATTTTTGTTATTGTTATTTTTGCTTTTATGTTAGTTTGAGTATTTTTTTCTTACCTATTTTGGAGAATAGATTTTTCCCTTGCCTCAGGATGTTCTAGCTAATTTCAGAGAAAGTCCTCTCCAGTTTGGGTATTCATTGATTATATTTTTAGCCATATCAATATTTGAATACTCTCTATTGAATTGCTAATGGGTTATAATATGCATCAATGCAAGGAATACCAACAGAAATGAAACTTAACATCCTGGAATTATTGAAGCACTGTGGGAGAGAATCTCACCACTACAGAAGAAGTATGTTTCAGCATCAGGTCAAGAAAAATCATTCCCAAGACTAAGATTCTATAATTTTGCTACAGAAAGAAAAAAAAAAGTATTAGAAAGAAATCAGAAAATATTCTATATCAAATCTACTTTACTAATAACATTCCAATAGGCTATTTCAGAAAGATATAATAGTGATTTATAATGGTTAATTAAGCAAAACTCTTGTTATCCTGTGGATAAAAGTAAGTAGTTTGAGATTTGTTTCATGCATCAATGATCCAAAGCATCAAGAACTTAAGCATCTGGTCCAAATTTGCCTTGGGAATTACATGAAGTTAGTTCCAAATCTCAACCTTGTGATCAAACCTTCAACCTTAAGTACTCATTAATATGAAAATTCTATTACAAAATTTAAGTGTGTGGATGTCTCACATTTCATTTTATTCAATTCATGTCATTAAGTATATATATATTATATGCCTACTATGCATCAGGTGACCTGCCAAGCATTACTGATACAAAGATAAAAACTTAGCTTCTCTCCTCAACATGTTTGCACTCATTCTCCTGGGAAGAAAATATCTACATTGATAAGTGAGAGAATCAGGAAAAGTTTCTTAGAGGAGGGGGCAGCTAGGAGTCTTAGTGGATGGAATGCTGGATCATGAGTCAGGAAGGACTGAGTTCAAATCCAGCCTTAGACATTTACTAGCCGTGTGACCCTGGAGAAGTTACTGAATTCCTGTTTACCTGAACCAATTGGAGAAATAAATGGCAAAACTTTCCAGTATCTTTGCAAAGAAAACTCCACTGAAAGAAGATGTTTACTATCGTCCACATAGTTATTAAGTGTGAAGTATCAGACAACAATAAGTTGGTGGTGGCATTGGAGATATTGAGATATTGAGAGAGAGAGAGAGAGAGAGAGAGAGAGAGAGAGAGAGAGAGAGAGAGAGAGAGAGCACAATTAGGAATGAGGGACAGCCTATTAAAATTTGCAAATATACTCTATAAATATTAATTTAATGCTTACTATGTGTGAGTCTTTGGGTATATAAAAAGAAGTAAAAATACATTTGCTGCCTTCAAGGAATTCACAATCTAATTAATGGATAAGACTATAACAAAGGATACATACAAATAAGCTAAAAACAGAATAAAAGGAAATATTGAAAAGAAGTAGATCACTAGAATTAAGAGGGGTTGAGGCATTAGGAGAAGAAGAAAAGTATGAGATGGAATGTCATATTACAAGAAAAGCAAAAAAGACAATTTTAGTGCAATACATGTTAGGAGGGAATAATGTGAAATTAGCCTAGCAAGTAGTGTGGAGCGAGATTTAAAATATAAGCATTTTAATTTTTATCAGAGAAATAATAAAGGAACACTGAAACTTATTGAAGAGGGAAGAGACATGGAATGACTCTGCTATCAGAAATTTTATTTTACATGTCTGTGCAAGATATTTTGGAGAGGGGAGAACATGGATAAGGGAGGACAAAAAGAAGACTATTATAACAATCCAGAAAAGAATCAATGAATGACAAATATAATTTATTAACTGCTTACTATGTACCAAACACTGAACTAAGTGCTGGTGATAGAAATAGAATTAAGTTTATGGACACATCAGTAGAAATAGGTGCAAAGGTAATAGAAATGGCATAAACATATAATCAAAATACTGTAACCAATTGGATATGAAGAAATGAGTAAATATTGGTGAAGAATCATGAATGACTTAAAAGTTACATGTCTAGGTGACTAGAAAAATGGCAGTGTCCTCAATAGAAAAGGAAAGTTACATTTGTTTTAGGGGAATGATTTTCTTTCATTCAAAGCAACTCATTAAATAGAATCTACTATAATTTTGATAGCTGCTATAGAAGGAAATATTAGTCCTGATCAACCATGAATCCTGAAATTTAGAAGCATATTTATTTTACTGTTCTGTATAAGGATACTTGGATCCAGTTCACATGGAATTCCTCTAGTTTATTATTTCTTTGAGCACAATAGTATTCCATCACCAACATATACCATAATTTGTTAAGCCATTCCCCAATTGAAGGGCATACCCTTGCTTTCCAGTTTTTTTACCACTACAAAGAGTGCAGCTATAAATATTTTTGTACAAGACTGTTTATCTTTGATCTCTTTGGGGTACAATTACAGCAATGGTATAGCTGAATCAAAGGGTAGGCATTCTTTTATCACTCTTTGGGCATAGTCCCAAATTGCCATCCAGAATGGTTGGATCAGTTCACAACTCCAGCAGCAGTGCATTAATGTCCCAATTTTGCCACATCCCCTCCAACATTCATTACTCTCCCTTGGTATCATTTTAGCCAATCTACTAGGTGTGAGGTGGTACCTCAGAGTTGTTTTGATTTGCATTTCTTTAATTATTAGAGATTTAGAACACTTTCTCATATGCTTATTGATACTTTTTATTTCTTTATCTGAAAATTGCCTATTCATGTCCCTTGCCCATTTATTAATTGGGGAATGGCTTGATTTTTTATACAATTGATTTAACTCCTTGTATATTTGAGTAATTAGACCTCTGTCAGAATTTTTTGTTATACAGGTTTTTCCCAGTTTGTTGTTTCCCTTCTGATTTTGGTAGCATTGTTTTTGTTAGTACAAAATCTTTTTAATTTAATATAATCAAAATTATTTATTTTGCATTTTGTAAATTTTTCTAAGTCTTGCTTGGTTTTAAAATCTTTCCTTTCCCAGGAATTGATGCAGAGTGAAAGGAGCAGAGCCAGAAGAACATTGCATATAGAGACTGATACACTGTGGTAAAATCAAATGTATTAGATGTCTGTACTAGCAGCAATGCAATGAACGAAGACAATTCTGAGGGATTTATGGGAAAGAATGCTACCCACATTCAGAGGAAGAACTATAGGAGTGGAAACAGAAGAAAAACAACTGCTTGAAAACTTGGGTTGATGAGGACATGATTGGGGATGTAGACCCAAAAAGACCACACCAATGTAACTATCAATAATATGTAAATAAGTCTTGACTGACCACACATGTTAAAACCAGTGGAAATGCAAGTTAACTATGGGGAGGGGGGGTTGAGGGGGTAAAGGGTAAAGTAAAAACATGAATTATGTAACCATGGAACATTTTTCTAAAAATTAAAAATTAAAAAATAATAAAAAATAATAAAATAAAAGGATACTTGGATCCCTTTCTCTTGCTAGATTTAAATTTCGGGAGAAAAGGATTCATGTCTTAATTATCTACATATAGTTTCAAACATGTTACATAGTGCCCTTTACATAGCAGGGAATCAATGATTGATAAATGAATAAATTAATTAGCATATGAGTATTCATTCAAATACAAGAATTATTCAATCTGATGTCTCCTCTTTTTTTTTTTTAACATATTCCAGTTATGTCAAAGTTGGATAACATTTGGCTTTGTTATTATTGAACAGTTAAAAGAACAATGTAAACCCATTTCCTTGGATACTGGCTATATAAATATACTGTCTATATTGTCCTCTGTGGTTGTTAATATTGCTGTTCAAAATGCACACATAAACACATCATATAATACAATTCTTTATTCTCTGAGTTTTCCTTTTCTTGCAATTATTATGAATTGTTTAGGTTGAAAATTTCACTTTATTTTTTATTTACCTTACCTTTGAAGATCCATCGTAACAGGAACCAGAACTAAAGAACTTGGGGAAAAATACTGTAAGATATTACAAGATTACAAATTTAACCATCTTGACTAAATTCATGCCTACAACATGTATTAATTTTTGAAGTGCCACACTGCAGCAAAAATTTCCTTATTAAACATTGTTTCTACAGATCTCTTAGGTCTCAGTTATCCTTGAATATAGTCATCAACAAAGAGGATTCATATTTTAACCAGTTTTCTGGCCCATAATGCATTCCAAAGATAGCTTTGTTTGCAATTAGATGTCGGTAGGAGGTGAAACATACTACAGATGCAAAGGAAAGCAAAATCATTACAGTACCTCCCTGCCAGAAATATGACCTTCTCTTTGAGAGAGAAAGAGATAAGCATTCTAATTGTATCTTTTAATCAGGAACTGTTGAAAAATACATTTCTAAGGATGAAAGGCAATTAAATGTTCCCACTGAACCTAGTGTTTAGAATACAGACTATTTCTTTTAGATTTTGTTTGTTAAGAATAGTATTATTGGGGGCAGCTGGGTAGCTCAGTGGATTGAGAGCCAGGCCTAGAGACAGGAGGTCCTAGGTTCAAATCCAGCCTCAGACACTTCCCAGCTGTGTGACCCTGGGCAAGTCACTTGACCCCCATTGCCTACCCTTACCAATCTTCCACCTATAAATCAATACACAGAAGTTAAGGGTTTAAAAAATTAAAAAAAAAAAGAATAGTATTATTATGGGAAATGGAGATTGAAAAGAAATACTAGGTTATCTAGTCTATCCCTCATATTGAAAAGGACTGTTCCATTCCTTATCTCTTTCTTATCTTTCTCTGACATTTTTTTTAAAGACTGATCTTTAGGAAACTTCCATTAGAAACTTCTCCATAATTAAAAATTAATTAAGGTTCTGGGTTAAGATGGCAGCAGAGTAAGAAGCAGCTCTTAACCTCTCCTGACCAATAAGACACAAAACTCCTCAAGGGGATATAAAAACAAGTCCAGACGAACGGAGGAACCCCACAACAGGGCACAGTGTGGAAGGTACGTGGAATTGGGGCATTTCCATGCTATAAAGGGGTGAAACAGCTCTCACTAAATCGTGGGCTGAGCAACCACCTCACCCCCACGCCCTCCACACACACCACCTATAGCACCGAAGCCAGCTAAAAAGAAATAGAGCAAGTTTGGGGCACCCATGGAGTCATTGGCAGCTCCAGGGCCTGTTACTGAGAGCAACAAGATTTAGGACCCCAAAAAGCTAAAGAACGCACATGAACCCTGAGCGCGGGAGCAGGATGCAGAGCACGGACTCAGGACGAAGAGCACGGGAGCAGAGTGCAGGCTCCGTTGGAGGCGAGGGTGGAGGCAGACACAGCCACAAGCTAAGGCTCTGAAACCCTGAGTGGGGAACCAGTGCAGATGGGTATACAACTGTGGAAGCAGCGCCCTGAGACTTGTAAAGAAACCTCAACCAGAGGATCAAGCAAGGGGGTCCACCATGGCGCTTGACCTTGGAAAAAACCAGAACTCAGACCTCAGGAGCCAAAAGACCACGGACAGACCCTGAGTGCGAGGATAAACCTGAAAAGCTGCTGGGCTAATGATGGCTACCCAGTCTCAGGAAATTCAGAAGAGAAAGATTAACAACAAGAAAAACAAGTCTTTAACACTTGACAATTTTTACACAGAGAAAATCCAGACAACTGAGCAAACAGAGGAGGAGAACAAACAAGCATCCGGACCCTCCTCAAATAAGGAAAACTCCTCACAGGCTATGGAAGAGTTCAAAACTGAGATTTTGAGGAAAATGGAAGAGATCTGGCAAGAAAATAAAGTTTAAAAGGTAGAATCTTGCAATTGGAAATTGAGGCTCAGAAACCAAATGAACTGATAAGCAAATTGAACACCAGAAATGACCAGATTGAAAAGGAATTCGAAAAGATTATAGCTGAAAACCAGAAGAGTATAAGCGAAAATCAGACTATAGCCGAAAACCAATCCCTAAAGGCTAGAATTGAGCAATTAGAAGCTAATGATCTCTCAAGACAACAAGAACAAATAAAACAAAGTCAAAAGACTGAAAAAATAGAAGGAAACATGAAATATCTCAATGAGAAAGTGACAGACAAAGAAAACTGGTCTAGAAGAGACAACATGAGCATCATTGGTCTTCCAGAAAAACCAGAAATTAATAGAAACCTGGACTCCATACAAACAGAAATTATTCAGCAAAATTGCCCTGAAGTCCTACAACAAGAGGGCAATATAGACATTGAAAGGATCCATAGAACACCTGCAACATTCGGTCCAGATAAGAAAACGCCCAGGAATATAATTGCCAAATTCAAGAGTTTCCAAGCAAAAGAAAAAATCTTACAAGAAGCCAGAAAGAGACAATTCAAATATCAAGGAGCACCAATCAGGATCACACAGCATCTGGCAACCTCCATGCTAAAAGATCGCAAGGCTTGGAATACGATGTTCAGAAAGGCAAGAGAGCTGGGCCTGTAACCACAGATCAACTACCCATCAAAATTGACTATATATTTCCAGGGGAAAGTATGGGTATTCAACAAAATTGAAGAATTCCAGGTATTTGCACAGAGAAGACCAGGGCTAAATGGAAAGTTTGCTATCCAACCACAAAAATTGAGAGAAACCTGAAAAGGTAAATAAGATACAGAGGGGAAAGAAAGAAAACTTATAATTTTTAAATTTGCCTTTTTAAGGGCCTGAGTAACATCTAATTATCTGTATTCCTATGTAGAGAAATGTTATGTATAATTCTCTGTAGTGAACTCTATTCACTATTATAATATTCACTATTATAGTAATCAGAAGAATAATTCACAGGGTGAGGGTGGAACCCTAAATAATCTAAGATGACATGGGGAATGGGAAAGAGGGGGTGAATAGTAGGGGACACCAAGAGAAACTTGAGTGAATAAGAAAAATAGGATATTCTATTACGAACAAAGAGGGCATGGGAAGGAGAGGGGACAAATACTATTATAAAAAGGAGAGGAAGAGAGCATTAAGAGGTAATAGTCAAACCTTACTCTCAGTGTAATCAACCTGGAGAGGGAAGAGTAGCTATACTATCCATTGGGACATAAAACTCTTATCTAACCCTTCTGAGAAAGTCAGAAGAGATAAACCAAAGGGAGGAGGGAAGTGGGGAGGCCAAAAAAAGGGAGGGGCGAAGAAGGGGGAGGGAATTCATAAGGCCTTTAAAAGCAAAAAGAGCGGGGGAAAATAAGGGAGGGGGTAGAAAGGGAAGTTAATCAAGGGAGGGGATAAGGGATAGTAACTTAATAGCAAACCACTGGTTTAAAAGGAAATAGTATAAGAAAAAGGGGGTAGGAATAGGGGAGGATACAAAAATGTCAGCAAATGCACAACTGATGATTATAACTCTGAATGTGAATGGGATGAACTCGCTCATAAAACGGAAGCAAATAGCAGAGTGGATTAGAAACTAAAATCCTACGATATGTTGTCTACAAGAAACACATATGAGGCAGGTGGACATACACAAGTTTAAGGTTCAGGGCTTCAGCAAAATCTTTTGGGTGACAAATGAGAAAAAGAAGGCAGGAGTGGCTATTATGATTCATGATAAAGCCAAAGTAAAAATAGATATGATTAAAAAAGACAGGGAAAGTCATTACATCCTGATTAAAGGCAGTATAAACAATGAGGAGATAACATTGCTCAATATGTATGCACCAAGTGGCATAGCATCCAAATTCATAAAGGAGAAACTGGCAGAGCTCAAGAAGGAAATAGATAGTAAAACCATACTAGTGGGAGATCTAAATATTCCTCTTTCAGATCTAGATAAATCAAACCGAAAAATAAATAAGAAAGAGGTAAGAGAGGTGAATGAAGTCCTAGAAAAATTAGATTTAATTGATATGTGGAGAAAAATTAATAGGGACAAAAAGGAATACACCTTCTTCTCAGCTGCACATGGCACATTCACAAAGATTGACCATGTTATAGGGCATAGAATCATTGCAAACACATGCAAAAGAGCAGAAATAATAAGTGTAATCTTCTCAGATCATAATGCAATAAAAATAATAATTAGTAAGGGCACCTGGACAGGAAAATCAAAAACTAATTTGAAATTAAATAATATGATTCTCCAAAATCAATTTGTTAAAGAAGGAATCATAGAAACAACCAACAATTTCATTGAAGAAAATGACAATGATGAGACATCCTACCAAACTCTGTGGGATGCACCTAAGGCAGTACTCAGGGGGAAATTTATATCCTTGAGTGCATATATTAACAAATAAGGGAAGGCAGAGATTAATGAATTGGGCATGCACCTTAAAAAACTTGAAAGCGAGCAAATTAAAAATCCCCACTTGAAAACTAAATTAGAAATACTAAAAATCAGGGGGAAATTAATAAAATCGAGAGTAAAAGAACTATTGAATTAATAAATAAGACTAGAAGCTGGTATTAAAAAAACAGATAAAATAGACAAAGTACTGGTCAATGTAATAAAAAAGGAAAGAAGAAAACCAAATTGACATTATTAAAGATGAAAAGGGAGACCTCACCTCTAATGAAGGGGAAATTAAGGCAATCATTAAAAACTATTTTGCCCAATTATATGGCAATAAATATAACAATTTAGGAGATATGGATGAATATTTACAAAAATATAAATTGCCTAGATTAACAGCAGAAGAAATAGAATACCTAAATATTCCCATATCAGAAAAAGAAATTGAACAAGCCATCAAAGAACTCCCTAAGAAAAAATCCCCAGGGCCTGATGGATTCACAAGTGAATTCTATCAGACATTCAAAGAGCAAATAATCCCAACACTATACAAATTATTTGGTATGATAAGCAAAAAAGGAGTCCTACCAAATTCCTTTTTTGACACAAATATGGTACTGATTCCAAAGCCAGGGAGATCAAAAACAGAGAAAGAAAACTACAGACCAATCTCTCTAATGAACATAGATGCAAAAATCTTAAATAGAATACTAGCAAAGAGACTCCAGCAAGTAATTAAGAAGATCATCCACCATGATCAGGTGGGATTTATACCAGGAATGCATGGTTGGTTCAACGTTAGGAAAACCATCCACATAATTGACCATATCAACAGTCTAACAAACAAAAATCACATGATTATCTCAATAGATGCTGAAAAAGCCTTTGACAAAATACAGCATCCATTCCTATTGAAAACACTGGAAAGTATAGGAATAGAAGGACCTTTCCTAAAAATAATAAACAGTATATACCTAAAACCATCAACAAACATCATATGCAATGGGGATAAATTAGAAGCCTTCCCAATAAGATCAGGAGTAAAACAAGGATGCCCATTGTCACCTCTATTATTTAACATTGTACTAGAAACACTAGCAGTTGCAATTAGAGAAGAAAAAGAAATTGAAGGTATCAAAGTGGGCAAGGAGGAGACTAAGCTATCAGTCTTTGCAGATGATATGATGGTCTACTTAAAAAATCCTAGAGAATCAACTAAGAAGCTTGTAGAAATAATCAACAACTTTAGCAAAGTTGTAGGATATAAAATAAATGCAAACAAATCATCAACATTTCTATAAATTTCCAACACATCACAGCAGCAAGATGTAGAAAGAGAAACACCATTTAAAATCACCCTAGACATTATTAAATATTTAGGAATCTATCTACAAAAGAAATGCAGGAATTATACGAATATAACTACAAAACACTTTCCAAAAAAGTAAAACTACATCTAAACAATTGGAAAAACATTGATTGTTCATGGGTAGGACGAACTAACATAATAAAAATGACAATTCTACCCAAATTAATTTACCTATGTAGTGCCATACCTATCAAGTTACCAAAAAACTTCTTTACTGAATTAGAAAAAACTATAACAAATTTCATTTGGAATAACAAAAGATCAAGAATTTCAAGGGAAATAATGAAAAAAATGTGAAGGAAGGGGGCCTAGCCGTATCCAGATGTTAAACAATACTATAAAGCAGCAGTCATCAAAACAATATGGTACTGGCTAAGAGACAGAGAGGAAGATCAATGGAATAGTCTTGGGGTAAATGACATCAGTAAGACAGTGTATGATAAACCCAAAGAGCCCAACTTTTGGGACATGAAGCCACTATTTGACAAAAACTGCTGGGAAATTTGGAAAACAATATGGGAGAGATTAGGTTTAGATCAACATCTCACACCCTACACCAAGATAAATTCAGAATGGGTGAACGACTTGAATATAAAGAGGAAAACTATAAACAATTTAAGTGAACAAAGAATAGTATACTTGTCAGATCTGTGGGAAAGGAAAGACTTTAAAACCAAGCAAGAGTTAGAGAAAATTACAAAATGTACATTAAATGGTTTTGATTATATTAAACTAAAAAGCTTTTGTACAAACAAAAACAATGTAGTCAAAATCAGAAGGGAAACAACAAATTCAGAAAAAAATCTTTATAACGAAAAACTCTGACAGGGGTCTAATTACTCAAATATACAAGGAGTTAAAGCAATTGTATAAAAAATCAAGCCATTCCCCTATTGATAAATGGGCAAGAGACATGAATAGGCAATTTTTAGGTAAAGAAATCAAAAGTATCAATAAGCACATGAGAAAGTGTTCTAAATCTCTAATAATTAGAGAAAATCAAATCAAAACAACTCTGAGGCATCAACTCACCCCTAGCAGATTGGCTAAAATGAAAGAAGGGGAGAGTAATGAATGCTGGAGGGGATGTGGCAAAATTGGGACATTAATGCATTGCTGGTGGAGTTGTGAACTGATCCAGTCATTCTGGCTGGCAATTTGGAATCATGCTCAAAAGGCTATAAAAGAATGCCTGCCCTTTGATCCATCCATACCATTGTTGGGTTTGTACCCCAAAGAGATCATAGATAAACAGACTTGTACGAAAATATTTATAGCTGTGCTTTTTGTGGTGGCAACAAACTCTAAAATGAGGGTATGTCCTTCAATTGGGGAATGCCTGAACAAAGTGTTGTATATGCTGGTGTTGGAATACTATTGTGCTGAAAGGAATAATAAACTGGAGGAGTTCCAGGCGAACTGGAGAGACCTCCAGGAACTTATGGAGAGTGAAAGGAGTAGAGCCAGAAGAACATTGTACACAGAGACTGATATACTATGGTAAAATTGAATGTAACGGACCTCTGTAACAGCAGCAATACAATGACCCAGGACAATTCTGAGGGATTTATGGTAAAGACGCTACCCACATTCAGAGGAAGGACTGCAGAAGAGGAAACATATAAGAAAAACAACTGCTTGAACGCATGTGTCAGGGTGGACATGATTGAGGGTGTGGACTTGAAACTACCACACCAATGCAACTACCAACAATTTGGAAATAGGTCTTGATGAAGGACACATGACAAAACTAATGGAAATGTGCAACGGCCTTGGGTGGGGGGAGTGCGGGGGGTGAAGGGGAAAGTAGGAGCATCAATCATGTAACCATGTTAAAAATGAATATTAATAAATGTTTAAAAAATTAATCCACAAGCATTTTGTTGTGCACACTCTTATGCTAAGATTTGATGATATAAATAGGATTCAAAATAGTCCTTGCTCTCAAGAAACTTATATTCTAAGGCGAAAGACATGTCTATAAATTGGTATATTTTAGATATATACAGAGCAAATGGAAGATAACTTTGATTGGGAAGACACTCATAGATAGATAGGCCAGAAAATGCATCTTGCAGAATATGTCAGTGTAGATAAAACTTGAAGGAAGTCTGGTCTTATAAAAGGTAAAAGTGAAGAACAGAGTTTTGCAGGAATTGGGTGGTAGACATCTGATCCAAGATCATAGAGATAAGAGAGGGAATGTAATAGGTGAAGAATAAAAATAGGTCAATACAACTGAACTATTGAGTGCATAGAGGGTCATCTATAATGCTGGAAATGTAGGAAGGAGCCAGTTTGTGAAGAGCTTCTAATATTAGATAAAGCAATTTATATTTGATCAGAGTGGTGATGTGCAGACACAAAACCTTTTTGTTTTTGTGTATATGTTTGCAGGTGCTGATGAAAACTGTACTTTAGGAAAATCAGTTTAGCTAAGTGAATTTGGGGTGGGGAGATACTTGAAGTAAATTAATGATGTTGGCTACAAATTTTGATGTAAGGGTTTTCTGTTTTATTTCTCCACATAAAAGAAAAATCTCATATCTATAGATACCTTGACTTGAGAATAAATTTCTAGTTGCTAGTTCATTGGAAACTCCCATGAAAACTACCTGCTTTTAATGATTATTTTCATTATTTTCATCATGATTCACTGATCTATATGAAGCAACATTTCCAACTCTGTGAAGAAAAGGAATGACCAAGGCTACACTCAGACTGAACTGTCTGAAAAAAAAGGTGAAGAAAGCAATATGACAACATTTTAATGGTTGTGTTGAAACAGAGGACTTTATATAGGTTCACTTTGTAAGTAAAGCTGTGCTCCCTATACAACAGTTCTTTGAGTTATGGATGGCAGATTTAGAAATGTGCTTTATATACAAATTACATGTAGCCCAATTCTTTCCAGGCTTCCAACACAATGTAATATTACTTCCCTCTCCTTTTCCTTTCCCTTCCTCTACCTTGCCTATTTTACTTCCTTCCCTTCCATTTAACCTTATTCTAACTCAAAAAGGGTCAAACTGGAGAATGTTTGACTTAACATTTCTGACTCATCATTCTTATTTATTTATTTTAAAAAATGGTATGTTTTAATTTGCATTGACTCCATCAGTTTCTTCCTTCTATGATGAGTAAGAGCCTTTTAAAAATTGATTTTTAAAAATTGATTTTAATTTTACCCCTATGGTTACATGATTATTGTTGCCTCCTTCCCCTCTTCATTCCCCAACTCCCAGACTTGACAAGCAATTTCAACTGGGTTATTCATATACTATTATTAAAATCCTATTTCCATATTGTTCATTTTTGTAATAGAGTAATCTTTTAAAACTGAAACCCCAAATCATATACCCATATAAACAAGTTATAAATCATGTGTTTTCTTCTGTGATGTAATAAGGGGATTTTTAGTATGTAATAAGGGAATCTGCAGGATGTAATAGTTGGTAGGAATAGGGAAGAAGGCAAGACAAGGGACCCAAGGCTGGAGGTAATCAAGGGACTAGGCTATAGGTAGTAGCTGTTGGAATAAAGGATAGGCACTGTGGATAAGGGTTTGTGAATCCCTAAGGCAATATAATGAATGAGGAAGGTACAATGATGAAAGTTGGTAGTTGAGGTGGTAGGAGAAATAAGGGAATGTCTGAGTTTAGGGAATATAACACTGAGGTACGAAGGGTCCCAAGGGAGAGGATGAGTTAATCTAAGGCAGGCAACAACAGCAGGGAAATACAGACTGGGACCCAGGTTAGAGACAAACACTGGAGGGAAATAGACTGAGCCCTTCAAGTAAAAGGACACTTTACAGAGCCAGGTTAGAGCTAGCAAAGGACAGCTTGAAACTGACTTGAGGCTTTAGTCATTTTCACAGGAAGGGACTAGAAAGGAAGTATTGAAGTTACACTTCCTCCCAAAATGGTTACCCTCAGCTTCCCTCGAACTCCACAGAGTATGTTATTCCTCTCTCTCTTCCTCCCTCTCTTATTAATCAACTAATGAATTAGCCAAAGGGTCTTGATTAAATACAAATGGGGTTTATTTTCTTCTAGGATAGATTGGCAGGGTAGAGGATACAAGGTAGCCCTAAAAGCCGCTTAGAGAAACTTCAGGTGGGGGAAGGGAAGCAGGAACATGAGACTGAGAAAGGACCTGCCTTAACTCAGCTCTCAGATGGTTTTGTAATCAATGGGGTTGGGAAAGTTGGATACAATGATTCAATAGGTAAATTGTTGCAAGGGTAAGCCCTTTTTGACTATTTAAAATATCAAGTTTAAACTAACACTCTGAACTACCCTCCTTTCAAACCCTCACAGGAATTCAGGCAGGGAAAATGAAGGTGGGAATAAGGTAAGGTAGGGAGATTCAAAGGAATTAGCTAAATTAACAAATCTCAAAAGAAAAGCTGCAAAATATAGGCCAGGTTTCAATCTAAAGAAGGAGCTCAGATGGACCCTGTTTGTCTCCATGAGTTCCCAGTACGAACTGTAAACTCTTTCCCAAGAATCTAAACTTCTTAACTGACAGAAGAATTCTGCAAATCAGTTATGCCCCCTTTCTTCACCACAGTATTTCTACTCTCACAGTTCTTTCTCTTGATGTGAATAGTATTCTTTCTCATCAGTCCCTCAGAGTCATCCTGGATCATTGCATGGCTTTTAGTAGCAAAGTCAATTACATTTGATTATCCCACAATGTTTCAGTTACTGTGTATAATATTCTGGACCTGCTTATTTCACTCTGCATCAGTTCTTACAGGTCTTTCCAGTTTTTATAGAACTTAAACAGTTCATCATTCTTTATAGCACAATAGTATTCCATAACCATCGTGTACTATAATTTGTTCAGCCATTCTCCAATTGAGGATCACCCCTTCAGTTTTCAATTTTTTGGGGACCACAAAAAGCATAGCTATAAATATTTTTCTGCAAACAGAACGTTTCTCAATTTTTTTTCTCTTTTTGGGATACAAATCCAGTAGGGGTATTGCATTCTTTTAAAACCTTTTGGGCATAATTCCAAATTTCCTTCTAGTATGGTTGGATCAATTCACAACTTCACCAGCAAGGCATCAGTATCCCAATTTTGCCACATTCCCTCTAAAATTTATTATTTTCCTTGACTATCATATTGGGCACTCTGCTAGTTATAAGGTGGAATCTCAGAGTTGTTTTGATTTGCATTTCTCTAATCAGGAGAAATTTACAACATGTTTTCATGTTATTATTGATAGTTTTGATTTCTTCATCTGAAAACTGTCGATTCATCAGTTGACCATTTATAATTGGAGAATGATTTAGTTTCTTATAAATTTGACTTATTTCATTGTAAATTTGAGAAATAATTCAGAGGATTTTGTTATAATCCCACCCCCAGTTTGTTGCTTCCCTTATAATATTGGTAGTATTGGTTTTGTTTGTACAGAAACTCTTTAATATACTCAAAAAATTAATTTTGCATCTTGTAATGATCTCTATCTCTTGCTTTGTCTTAAAAATTTTTTCCCCATATATCTGAAAGGTACACTACTTCATGTTCACATAATTTACTTATAATATTAGTCATTATATTTAAATAATATACCCATTTTGAACTTTCTTGGCATAGAGTGTGAGGTATTGATCTAAACCTAATTTTTACCATGCTATTTTCCAATTTTTCTAGCAGTTTTCATCAAATAGTAGGTTCTTATCCCAAAAGCTTGGATCGTTGGATTTATCAAACACAAGCCTGCTAAGGTTATTTACCCCTAGTCTATTCCATTGATCCATGCTTCTGTCTCTTTACCAGTACCAGATTGTTTTGATGATCAACTGCTTTATAGTGCATTTAAGATCTGGTATTCTTAGGCCATCATCCTTCACATTTATTTTCATTAGTTCTCTTGATATTCTAGATCTTTTGTTCTTTCAGATGAATTTTGTTATCTTTTTTAATTCACTAAAATAATTTTTAGGTAATTTGATAGGTATGGCACTGAATAAGTAAATTAATTTAGGTAGGATTGTCATTTTTATTATATTTGCTCCTCCTACCCATGAGCAATTAATGTTTTTCCAATAGTTTAGATCTACTTTTATTTTTGTGGAAAATGTTTTATAATCATGTTATTTTTATTATTTTAAATTTTTAATAATAAATTTCCACACAAGTTTTTTGAAGTTATTTGATTCAAATTTTCTCCAACTGTTCTTTCCACCTGATTCCAGATATGGCAAGCAATTTAATCTGCATTATACATACATTATCATACAAAAACATATTTCCATATTATTCATTTTTGTAAGTGAATAAGTTTATAAAGCAAAAATCCACAACATATACTTGAATAAACAAGTGACAAATCATATACTTTTATCTGCTTCCTTAATCCAACAGTTCTTGGATTATCAGTAGATAACTTTTTTTTTTTTAATAAATCCCTCAGAATTGTTCTGGATCATTGTATTGCTTTTAGTAGCAAAGTCTATCACATTTGATCATTCCACTGTATTGCTGTTATTGTACACAGTGTTGTCCTAGTTCTGCTTATTTCACTCTGCATCAGTGCATGTAGGTCTTTCTAGCTCTTTCTGTAATTATCCTGTTCATCATTCCTCATAGCACAATAGTATCCCATCACTGGCCTTATACCACAATTTTTTCAGCCCTTCCCCAACTAAGGGACAATCCTTTAGTTTCCAATTTTTTGCCACCACTAAAAAGGCAATTATAAATGATTTTGTGCAAGCAGGTCCTTTCCCATTTTTAAACTCTTTTTGATACAGACAAGATCAAATGGTATGCATTCGTTTATAGTCCTTTGGGCATAATTCAAAATTGTCCTTCAGAATGGTTAGATCAATTCACAACTCCACCAGCATGCATTTTGTGTTTGTTGTCACTTGTTCTAACTCCTCTTGTGCTACTAATACCACATTCTTTTATAGTCTAGGTCAGTGTTTTGAACTGCTTGTTTGCACAGCAAATAAAATGATGAGTCATGAGTAAAAAACAAAACAAAACAAAACTCAGTAATCTGAGTTCAAATGTAAAATCTCACACTTACTAGTTGTATGACTGCTTGCTTTACTTTCCTAATCTGTAAAAAGGTATAATAATAGCATTTATCTCCTCCAGTTGTGAAGATCAAATGATATAACTTTTGTAAAGTGCTAAGCGCAGTGGCTGGCACATAGTAGTTGCTATATAAATACTAGTTGTTTTCTTTAAGATTGTCCAGTAACATTCCTAAAATTCTTTAAGTGATAGGAAATCCTCTACGTGACCATTAATATGCTGCTATTCAGATTGTACTACAGTGATAACAATAACCATAAGGCCACTCCTTCTGTTCCCATACAAGTTAGGTTAATGTTTTCTTTAAAGGTTTGGAAGATGTCGTAAAGATTTAAGTGATTCAGTAGTCTAAAGCTTATAATTTTGATGTGGCTTCTTTGTCACATGAATATAAAAAAGTTCTGAGGAACTACAGCTTTCCCCTGATACATGACTGGTGAATCCACACAGGCAATATGAAAATAAGAGGACTATGTTCAGCTGTATGGACATAATGTCACTACTGAATATCCTTTTTAAATACAAGTTTCTATTTAGAACTCCTTTGGTTAAGATGACTTTAATTTGTTCTGATGAGAGGCAGCACTTCAAACTGGTCGGCAGTGACCAGTTTCGATATGAATTATACAAGCACTTCCCTCAGAAGATCATTTTAAGAATAAAATTATATATCAGATTTGTAAATCACTTTGCAAACCATTACACCCTATATAAGTATGTTCCTTATTAAAGTATTATTATTATTAATTATTTTATTCAGAGGAAAACAAATTATTTCTATTTTTCTGTAGATATAATCTTAGTCTTAATCTAATATATTGGCTCTTTTCCCTTTTGACAATGCTGAATGCATCAATAGGTTTTCATTATTTATTTTATAGACTTGGCACTAACAACCATCCTTGTGTTCATGTCTGTAATTAATGTTTCCATTTCCAAAATTAGAGTTTATCTTATATTCATCACAGCCAGATTTATGCCTCCCTGATATAATTTCAGGAGATACCCTCAGATCATCAAGATCACAATGACAAAATATCTCTTAGTTGTTTTTATTGTTTTGTAAGATTGACATAAGTGGATAAAGTTATAATTTTGTGTTGGCCTTCAGTATTACTTTACAGGGGGACATTTTCTGACCTAGTCCTTAAAAACTTATGGTTTTGTCATTAAGCTTATATATTCTCTTTCTCTGTCTGTCTGTCTATCTCTCTATATATTTTTCTCCCACTTTCTCTCCCTCTCCTTTTCTCTCAAAGAAAAAGTTTTAATTTACATTTTACAAATATAATTCTGATTAACTCCATTGATGCAGATGAGGCATTTATCTACAATATAAACCTTTAGAAAGTTGCCTTAATCAATGAGCAGTGAAGTAACTTGTTTATGGACATATAACTTGTATGTATCACAATCAAGATTTGAACTCAGGCCTTCCTGTCTCCAAGCTTAATTCACATTGAGTTATGCCATAATGTCAAACAACTACTTGTAAAGTAGAGGCTCTGTGTGTTCATCTGTGTGCATCTGTGTACATTATATATCTTCTATAAAATGTATAAAATTTTGTTTTGTTTTTTAAATAGACTATAACTCTGTTGACCAAAATCAAATACTTTTCATTTATAGTATATGTATATCTGTTTTATTTCATTTAAGTATTCCATTTGTGCTTTCCTGGGATGTTGCCTTCACAGTTCTATGGCCCCACTATCTGTAAGAAGTATTACTTGATCCTCTTTAATTATAGTTCCTTCTCTCATAAATTATCTTCAATTTCTCATATATGTATATAAACATATAGTATAAAATACATACCTATATAATATATATTATATATGATCTACATGATAGAGCATATCTACCACATATATGTGTATATACAATATGTTTATGTGTGCTTTATTATTGTTGCATAGATATTTTAGTATTTTCTGCCCCATTAGACTATGACTTCATTGTGAACAGGGATAGTGGAATTTTTTTTCTTTTCTTAATGTCTCCAGCATTTAACACAATGCCCAGTACATAGTAGGCTTTCAAAAAAATGCTTGGTTATTTTATTTAAGTAGAAGGAGAAAATCCATACTTTTCCTTTTACTAAGGCTCCAGCACAGATTATGTACTTATTTCCAGATTGCTCCATTGTATAAGCATTCCACCTCACTAGGCTCTCTGATTTCTGTCATAGTTGCCATTGAAATCATCTGTTCAAATGCTAAGACAAGATGAAAAACAACTCACATGCTATTAATACTGCTGTACTAAAAATATTCTTTTTCAACCAAAAGCTTCATCTCAGAAAGCACTCATTGTATTAGTTAGTCATGATTTTCAAGTGCCAGTGTGGGGAGTGGTGTGTCGCTTTTATGGTCCCTGGTTGACAAAACAGATTGAAGGGGGAGAAGAAAAAACAAGTACCCAGATGAGTATATTTTTGTTCTCCATGGAAACCAAAGCAGACTTGCCAAGATATACTTGTTTGGCACAGACATTAATCAAAATGCCCAAAGAAACTTTTAAATGTTACCATTTTAATGTTTACAGATAATCTGCCAGAGTTACGTGAGGACACTGTGAAAGATGAGAAAGTTCTCCTGAGTTTATTAATAATTCTTGATAATATATAAGGACTCAAGTTTAAAAAGAAAAGTTGGATGCAGAAGATCATTATTATTTGGATTTTCTAAGTTGCAGACAGAGTAACTGATTCTAAATACTTTACACTGGGAAATATATATCTTCTCTATTATCATCATTTTCATTGTTGCTAATATTAGCAACAATAGTAATAATAATGATGAAGACAACTCAGCATTTTTTGGCTATAGTATCAATAGAATAATTAATTTTAAAGACTCCAAGATCTTGGTGTGGAATTTGAGCTCTTAATATCCTTAAATTTTTCACTCTAAAATCTATTTTTCATCTCCTCTTCTGATTCTCCCACTCCCTGCTATAAGGGATATTATTTGGTAAATCATATTATTTTCAATGCCCTTAATCCCTTACCTCCCATCCATAGTACACAAACCTTCAAACTATTATTTCTTAGTAGGCAAATAGTCATCACTCTTACCTGACTTTCAGTGTTCCTAGATGTAGCATAGCAAATTTGGAGGTGAAAATGCCAGGAGTCTAAAAGAAAGGGGAGATGGTAAGAAAATTTTAGAGTACATTTATACTTCAAGACTATGTAATAGCTCTCCTTTGATACAGACTGACTTTGAAGAAGTTTTGCTACCTTCTTTTCCTTGTTGTATTTTCTATCTCCATTTACCAAAGGTGCATCAATGAACTAATAATTACAGGATGAATTAATTATAAAAAGGATGTAGCTATAGAAATACAATTTTCTAATCCCTCTTCCTTGTTTATCTTTTTTTAATCACTTTGAGCAACCTGAGATCTAAACTCTCCAAAATTTCTATCATTAAGGAAAACTATGCAATTTGCAACTCTCTACATTTAGAATTTAATATAGAATCCAGGATGTGCCAAGAATATTAGTCATTTTAAGTCAAAAACGTGTAGGTATTATTAAAGCTTAAAAATGCACTAAGATTTATGGCACACCTATAATGCTACATTATAGAAGACATAAACATTATCCCCATCCTTAATTATTTATTATTACAATAGTAGATGGATGAGGAGACAAGAGTTTGTGACTCCTAATTACCTGATCACTGGACTAAATAACCTTGATATGACTTTATAATCTCTTGCTAAGAATGGATTCCATGCACTAAAAGACAGGCACACCAATTAGGAACTGTTTCTTTTCCCTTTGATTAAGTGCAATTTCTGATCCAGAGACTTTGAATTACAGAACATGAAAGAAGTTGAAAATATTTGGACTTGGATGTAGCACAGGAAAAAAAGTGCAAACTTGTAAGTGTGGGCTGTGCTTTGCAAAAATAAATTGACAAGGTTGCATTAAACCGAGACTGACATGATCTCTAGAAAGATGAAATATTCATCTCTTTTTCTAAGCTGTCCTTTTCTGTACCCTTTAAAAAAATTCAATCAACAATCCTGTTCCTCACTTTTAAGTTCTTTTTTTCCATATTTCTGTGATTTTTTAGTCATTTCAGTCATGTCCAACTCTTTAACACTCCATTTAGGGTTTTCTTGGCAAAGATACTGGAGTGGTATGTCACTTGCTTCTCCAGATCCTTTTACAGATAAGGAACTGAGAGGAATTGAGTTAAAGCGAGTTAAGTGACTTGCCCAGGTTTATACAGCCACTAAGTATCTGAGGCCAGATTTCAAGATGAGTCTTTCTGATTCTAAGCATAATCCTCTATTCCCTATACCACTTCAGTGCCTCTTCCTTAATTCTATTATTATTCAAATTAAAAACTGAGATCATTTTCATATTTCTCAAGTTACTTCTGTGGCCTAAACTTACACCCTTGTCTTAGGACACATATACCTATCTGGAGACATTTCTACTTGGGAAGGTATGAGTTGAGGAGAGAAAGATTGTGAACCAAGCACTAAACTTATTAAGGAAAGAAGGGACATGCCCTACATTTTGGTAGACAATAGGTACTTGAATTTTGATTGGATGGTAGATATGGATTAAGTGAACCTCAAAGAAAGAGGGATTACTGAGCGATGACAACAGAAAGTAAATTTAGAAGTGTCAAAACAGAGCTTAGCATGTTTTTTTTTATTCCCTACTTTATGTGCTTTCTACATTTATTTATTGTTTTATGGCTGCTACAATTTTAATGAGTCCTAGGTATCTCTTGCATGTATGTTTGTTTACACATATAAGCAATGTGGCAATGTTCAAGTAGTTTATCTTCACAAACACATGATATACTAGGATATTGAATTTAACTGTTGCAAATTTTTTTCTTCATCTGGACTATTCCACTGATATTATCTTCTTTTCTTTGACCAGTTACAAATAGTTTGTATGAATAACCTTTTATAGTATTATGCGATAGCCAGTAGTATTATTCTTCTTCATTACTATTTTTTAAAATACCCTTGAAATTTTAGACTTTGTTTCCTCAAGTGAATTTTTTGTACTACTTTCTCTAGCTCTATAACATACACCCTTGGTATTTTGATTAGTGCCATACTAAATTGGTAAATTAATTTCAGTAGTTATTACTTTTATTATATTAGTATGGACCAAACATTTATTATCTACATGTGTTAAAGAATGTGAAGATATAACCTTCATCTTTACATCCCAACCATCTTTTCATCAGTTGCTTTGTATCAAAATCTTCCCCTCTTGAACTTGGGTGGACCTATTTCTACCTTCAGTCCACCTCTATCTTTATTGGTAAATACCTCAAATTGTCACCTGAATTTAATCTACCACTTTTTCATAGTTCACTTTACTTGCCCATCATTTTCTTACCAGTTGTACACTTGTGTTCTTTCCTTTTCTCCTTTCTCCTTTGCTTTCAGACTTTTCTGAAATAATCAGTACTCTAAGTTCTAAAAAAAAGTGTTTATAAGGCTCCTCTGCACTTGTCATTTCAGTTAGTTTTCAAACAAAATAACCCACATAGCCAGCACTCCTCTATATGTATTATCTCCAGGGTTAAATATGAGCCAGCTTAGGTGATGTATAAGCATGTATACCTAGAAAATTGTCAAATACTGACAATAAAGAATTATTTTATTGTTTAGATTGATTGTTTAAACCTAGAAAAATGGTGGAGAAAATGCTAATAAAACTTTAAAATTAAAACTTAAAAGTGAGCCATGTGCACAGTTTTTCAGAGATCTGGCTGCTATATATTTACCAGAACATTGATGGTATAATAATAAAAAAAGCCAGTAAGTGATGAAGTGATGTTTGATAGAATGTGTGTGTGTGTGTGTGTGTGTGTGTGTGTGTGTGTGAGAGAGAGAGAGAGAGAGAGAGAGAGAGAGAGAGAGAGAGAGAGAGTGTATGGCAAGTCTCTCTTCCATCTCTCCCCTGTGCCCAAATATACACTGGGAGACTTTAAGGGGGTGTTACCCCAAAACTGGGTGACCTGGATGGTTGTACCACTCCACAGAAGTTGGTGGCAAGGCTTCCCTATAAGACGAGGTATGTGGTACCCCAATCAGATTCTGAATAAGGATGGGGTTTATACAAACCTCCTCCCCCTCCTCCCCCATCAGTTAAATTCATAGCAGGTGGTCTGGCTTCAAGATGCAGGCAGCCAGACAAAGCTGTGGTTCCCCTCTCCCTCATTGTCTCTCAAGCACTTTGGAATGTGATCTAACTGATGAATGGCTTTTATTATTCGCAGTTCTGGGATTTGGTAAAGGGGTGAAGGGCAGAGGGATTTTGGGGGTGTCCTCTTTGCTGTTTGCTATGGGGTCCATCACTTGGGTGGGATCCCTACTGGTTCCCACATCTAGGCTCTTCCCCTCACTCCTTCTCATTCTGTTTCTATTTCTATCCTTTACTATAATTGTAAGTTTTGATTGAAAGGGGGTCTCTCAACAAGGTTGGAAATGGGAGAAGGAGACTAAGAGATCACTCCCCAAATGGAGTCCAAACTTAGCTGACTTGGTTGAAGTCTTGATGGGTGAGATAAGATGGAATGGCTCTGATCAGGGGATCAGGGTTTCAATTTCCAAAGAAAGATCCTCAGGAATCCCTCAGGACTGGATCAGAGCTGGGATGTACTCCTTTCTCCTCCCAGTCCTCTGCCTGAAGACCTCTCTTCCCCTCTCCTCTTTTGGAGAAATACCCAGAATTCTCTCTCATCTCAACTGTCACCAACTGTTCACAACTCCTTCTCTGGCTCCTTTCATGCCATCCCCCTTGCACAAATCCCATCCTTACAATGGTTATCTCCCTTTTTTAGAATGTAAGCACTTTAAAGAAATGGACCATTTTAGCTTTTATATTATAGTCATTGTGTTAGCAGAATTCTTGGGACATAATCAATACTTAAAAGATATCTTTTCATTCATTCATAGTAGTCTATTTGGTATTCTTCATCAAGAGCTCTCCAGCGCAGAATGATCAAGTTTGTCAAAAAGTATTTTCACTGTCTTCTTTGGACATATGAAAGTAACTCTTAATCATATTGTTCATAGAGGGCCTGTAATTTATTCTTTAACTATAATTTTTCCTTTTAAAATACTTTTTCCCATTTCTTAATATTTTTATTGTCATGTACAGTAAGAATGCCAGTAAAGATATGATTCTAGTAGTATATTAACTCATTGGTATTTGGATAAATATCATCCATCCAGAACTCAAATAGAATATTACTTATGTATCTGGGATTCCTCATTCATTCATTCTCAGTCCTCTCCTGTACCTTACTGTCTCTCATTTCCAAAGTAATTGAAAAGTATAAAGGAACCATTAGAACCAAGGGCAATTTGTATTTTTGCCTGTTTTATTTATCACTATAGGGAAAAACAAATATTGATTGGCAGCCAAATTTCTGTTAATGAATCTTTCTAAACTAAGTTAAGCTAGACCTTCATGATTAGATGCCACTGATCAATGGCATAAATATGAATCTTTTGTCATTTGTCAAAACCCAGGAGAACTTTCCTCTTCTAGCACTGCCTTCAAGAATCCCAAGTTATCTCTCTGTCCTGATAAGGCATTAAACCATGATTTCTGGAGAATACCATCAATGTTTATGAAATTGAACTATTTCTCCCCTTCCAAATTTCCCTATTTCTCTCAAGTTCACTACCAATCCTCATTTCCCAGATTTGTAATCTCAATGTAGTTCTCATCTTCTCTAGTCTCTATTTATATATAGTTATGTGGAAGTCTTGGCATTTTTATTTCCATAAAATTTCTCATTGCTAGTCCTTCTCTCTACTCATACAGCTACTAGCATCTTGGTTCAGGCTCTCATTACCATTGCTGAGATTACTGCTGAGGTTTCATACCTAGTGATCCTGCTTCAAGTCTCTTCTACAGTTAGTATGTCTTCCACATTGCTTTAAAGATATTTTCTTTAAGGTTAAACCTGACTGTGTCACTCTCTTATTCAAGCAATTTTGGTGAATCTATTGCCTCTAGGATGAAATAGAATTTTATTTTTTGTTTAGCTCTTAAAGATCTCAACTACCTGACTTTCTTTTCAGCCAGGATGTACATTATCCTTTTCCCATATTCTGTGACCTTGTCAAATTGCCTTTTTTTCTGTTCCTCACATATGACACTCCTCACATTTTAGAGTCTTTGCCTTTTCTGTCTGCCAGGCCTGGAATGTACTCTCTCCTTCTATCAGCCTCATAGAATTCATTCCAATTGCTTCTATATGAAGTCTCTTTTCAACCCCCTAATTGCTAGTGCCCTTTCTTTTGTACTAATTTTTGTATACTTTTGTTCACCTGTATATATTTATAAATATACTTGCCTCCTCCATTTGAATATCCTTATTCTTGGGGTTTGTTTCATTCTCTATATTTGTATTCCAGACCTAGAGAACTAATGAAAACATAGAAAGAATTAAAAATGTTTATTGTGTGGTAAATAACTACAAATTGAGTAAGACTTCCTTGGTTAAGCATTAATGCTGATTTGATATTCTTTCTCAATTTTTCTTTTTATCTTTCATAAGAATTATTTATTGTATATTTATTAGCATCTTTATATTCTCTAATAACAAATCTCTACCTCAATCAGTGAGAACAGCTAAACTTTGCAAAAGAAACAAAGAAACATAAGAGTGACTTCAAAAGGAAAGAAAATATAAATGCCAAAATAAAGGATGAATCAAGGTTATATGACTCCAAAGAAAAGGAGAGCACATTTTTAGGGGAGATCAGATTTCATTGAGGATATTACATTAATATTTCTTGCCTTTTAATTGACAGAAAGCTTCCTAGGGAGAGTGAATATGTGAAAAGGTTCAGAGCTCAAAAAGGGACAATGAATTTTGGGAGCAAGATATAATACACTCTGTCTTTAGATGAGTACTAATATGAAAGCAAAAGATATAAGAAAGGGTGGTTTATACCAGAATGAAAGATTTTATTCCCAGGATAGGTTGTTGGTACTAGAAAAAGCCTTCAATATTTGAAAGATTGACACGCAAAATAAAGGCATTTTACTTCATTTAAGAGGGGACAAGAAAAGAAGGTAAGGAGAGAGGGAAAAACGGAAAGAGGGAGAAGAGAAACAAGTATTTTTAAGTGTCTTTGTGCCAGACACTGTGCTTTATAAATATTCCCTCATTTTAATCTCACAACAAATGTGGGAGGTAAATGCTATTATTATCCACTTTTTGCAGTTGAGAAAACTGAGGCTATTCGGAGTTAATTGACTTGTCCAGAATCACACAAATAAGGCAGCAAAGTGGTACAATGTTCAATACCTGGAGTTATAAAGACTTATTCTTAAGTCCAAATTTGGCCTCAGACATTTACTAATTATATGATAGTAGGCAAGTAACTCAATGTTTGCCTTGGTTTTCTGATGTGTAAAATGAGCTTAAGAAAAAATATTAGCAAACCATTCCAGTATCTTTGCCAAGAAAACCACACCTGGGATCACAAAGAGTGAGAAAAGTGAAACCACTGAACAACAACAAAAGAATCACAGTGTCTGAGGCCATATTTGAATCCACATGTTCTTGACTTAATTAAGAATGTGTCTGTATATTCCATCAACTATCTGCCCCTAGCAGTACCAATGACCAATCCCAACCAGGGGAAATTATGAACATAAATACGCAGGATAAGTTACGAAGAAGCATTTTTTCTCAATATAAGAAATAAATTCTAATAATTATCATTATTGAAAATGCAACCAATTACTTTGTGAGGTAGTGAATTCAATTTTCTTTTAGATATTTTCAGACTGAATTTCTATTTGTTATAGGGGGATTCTTGAATTAGACAGAAGGTTGAACTAAATCATTGCTAAAATATCTTTCAAATATAAGAAATTACTGACAATTTTGAATGTGTCAGTGATGCAATTGGAGTAGAATGGTTTGGGTAGATAAAATTGGCAGTGGTGCTCAATGGATGGAAGTACTGCCCCACTGTATTAATAATGTTCTAAGCAATGACAGTGGAAATTTAAGGGGATAGGAAGACATACATGAGGGGAAATATTATGTTGATGAAAAATAGTGGAACCTATCCATTGATCAAATGTGAGGATTTTAGAGATAGGAAAAAAAGGATAATTCCAAAAAAATTAACAATGCTTTTAGATTTTCTTAATCTTTCCAGAAAATTTAGAGGGGAAATCATTTGGATTAGGTTAAGACTTAAGTATAAAGCAATGGTTTTTTTTTACATTTTGAATGAAATTTGAAGTGAACAAATGATAAATAAAATGATATCTGCATAGTAGTAGGGAAACAAGTTCAAATTGGGGCAAGAAATCATGAGAAAATATAATAGAACAAATTATCATGGACTCATTACTTCTACAAGAATGTTTGGTAACTGAATCTTATGATATATAAAAAAAGAAATTATGCAGGATATCCATGCTTGCAAGTAGGAGTGGTAGAGAAAGTAGATGGTAAGGGAAAGAAAATTCCAGGGTAACTACCATAGTTATCATGAAATTCCTCTGCATCTGTACGAGTTAGGACAATACCTGGAATAAAATAAGAGGATTGGTTAGTAAACAGGAAGAAGTAGAGAAACCATAGCTCAAGTCCAAGGATTTCTGATTGCTATTCCAAATTTACAAATTTAAAGAATTTTCATTAGATAAAAGGAGTTGTAGGATAAAGAGGAATAATCAAACAGGGGAAAAATTGTACATTTATGAAAACATCAGCTAGCCATATTAATTTGGAAGACTATTTCTAGTGATCTTATTTCTTATTCCAACCAAAAATGCCAAATTACATTTCCTGGGATGTTTCAACAGTTCCATTCTCAAAGTTGAATGTATCAATACTATATCTTAGAATATATTATTCTTAGTAATCTTAGAAATCTCAGTAAGGAATAAGCTCAGTCTTTTTTGCCCTTCAGAAAATAGTTAAGATTTAAGGAAATAACGAATTAGCTATTTATAATATTTAGATTGGAATATTAAATCCCTGACTCACCACATCCCTGGAAATCTTTTTTTCTACTTATTGGTTTAACCCTGCTCAAGATTCTGGAGCATATCCAAGTTTAATAGTATACTCCTTGTTACCAAGGGAAATAAAGCGGGGAAGCTGGGGTTGTTGAATAACTTAAGTTCTGATCTGCAGGAACAAATTGACTAGCTAAAGTCAATCTGGTTTCCACTCTAAGAGCATGAGGAGTAAGGGATACCTGAGCTGTCTAAAAAGGGGTGATCTGATCTAGTTGCAAAGGGAACAAGTAAAAGCAGTGTTGATCAGCATAGTGTTCATGCCCATGAAAAAACCACTTCATTTCCAATAAGAATAAGTTAGGGAGACCAAGTCTAAATAAATAAATGAATAAATAAATATACATGTATGTAAATGAATAAATAAATGAGATCCCTTCCCTTCTCTCTTCCTGAATTTCCATGCAGATGACTAAGAGACTTTCATATCTAGCTCAAGAATTTCCCCTATTAGATATTTTAAATGCATATCCAAAAGATAATTTATCATCTTTTCCCCAAAACTCATTCTTCTTTGAAACTTCTTTTTCTTACAAAGGGCAGCTTATCCTTCTGGATTTCCAAATGATTGTATATATTAAGTGAGAGTGAGTAAAGAGTGAAGGATATAAATGATTTTTGCTTTGGAGAGAATGGGGGAGCACTCACCTTTGTTCAAACTTTCATTAATTTTCATGTAGATTATTGTAAAAGCCTCTTAATTGTTCTCTCTTCCTAGTTTCAGGACTCCAATACATCTTATATACTATCTCTGGCTGATTTTCCTTAAGCACAATTCTAATCATATCACTATTCTGGTCTACCAACTCCAGTGTCTCTTTATTGCCTTCAGGTTTAAATATAGACTCCTGTGTTGAACTTTAAAACTTCTCAAAATCTGACCATCTATCTTTCTAGTTAAATAGCATATTGCTACCTTCCTACACTCTGACTCCAGCTAGACTGGCCTTTCTCTGCCCGTGGTGTTCAATGCCTCAGGCCAGTACCATTGCATTCGATTTATTCCCAGGCCCAGAATGCACTACCTTCTCACTTTAACCATAAAGATTTTCTTTCTCACTTCAAGACTTAGGTTAATGTCCACTTTCTCTATGAAGCTTTTCCTGAAAACCTCAACTGCTAGTGCCCTACCCACCATTTAATTTATCAGTTTATTTATTTGCTTTTATTCCTTTAGTTTTATTCTCTATATACCTATCAATGTACTTAACCTTCATAATTAGAATGTAAACTCTTTTAGAGCAGGGGTTGATTCCTCTTTTAACCCTTTCCTTATATCTTAGAATCAGTACTGTATATTGGTTCCAAGAAAGAATAGTAGTAAGGGCTAGGCAGTGGGGGTTGAATGAATTGGGTTCCAAGGTCCCACAACTAGGAAGTATCTGAGGCCAAATTTGACCAAGCACCTCCTGGTCTCTGGATCTAGCTTTCATTCCACTGAGTCACCTACTTATCCTGACAAGTGTTGTTTTAATCCAGGTATTTGTGTTGCTGGCAGTTAACACAATGTCTGGCATATACTATATGCTTAATAAATGTTTTCTGATTGATTTATTCTTTGTCTTGTAACAAAGGCCTTTTTTTTACTTGTCTCCTATCTTTTCCTCTAGTTTCCTTGAGTATTTGTCTTTTTGTTCATGAACCATATCTGTTGTTGCTATACTTTATAAATTCTACTATGGTTGATTGCCTGTTCACCTGGGCATCTAACAATTTTGTCTCACCCCAGCTTCACTTAGAACTAGGTCTAAGACTGCATCTCTGTAAGAAGGTATATATCTTGCCTCTTCCTAAATCAGTTTTGTACTTCCCTCATTGGCTTATGGAGAAACCTACTCATTTTCCAAATGCATATCTTAGTGAACTGATTGGATTGCCTTACTCAAATTTTAAAACTTCAAACATTAGAACTATTAGTTAAATACTGAAAAATTTAGACTAAATAACACCTTGAAATATAACAATTACCTTTCAACACTATCAAATAAAAATTATCAAAACATAAATGTTCCATGAGTATATTCTAATTATTTCTTATGCTTCCTGGAATATTAAAGGAAAATTTATCTTTAAAATACTAATAGTCTTCATTCAAAATATATAGATTCATCTGTTGATTTTGAATAAACAGAAATTTGAGAATTATTTTTCCTAAAAATGGCCCCCCCTACTAGACCACCCATAGCACCCAATTCTTAGTTTCCTTATTTTTAAAATTGAGCAGTTGGAGTAGTTGTATTTCAAGATCCCTTCCAATTCTAGAGTTTCTGATCATTAAGAAATGCATATCAGTGTTTGACACTGTGAAGAATATGTGACTTCCATTCTCATGGTTTTTATTCTGGTCTCCTACCTATGTAGTTAATTCATTTGTATTTCAAGAGAAAGTAATTTAGTAGGCATGCAACTTAATCTTTAGATCTATTTAAAAATCCACAAAGTATGATAGTATATAAGAAGCAATTTTGAGTTATAACAAGGGAAACAAGTTAGCAGGACAAAGGACCATACAGTAATGAAGCAAAAAGGAGATTTGTTGTTTTATTTTTTGACTTAGCACCTTCTACAGAGTGAAAGATTTTCTTTTTTGATAGTGCATTTCTTTTAGAGTGATGAACAGGAAAGATTGGCAGTTTTAAATTAGGGGTTAAGCAAAGGGTAGCTAAGAAGAACAAAAATCAAATACCTTTGTTTAAAAATAGAATTAAAATGAAGCTGGCAACCTGAGGGAATTGACATAAGGCCGATTATACGGAAATTGGGAAGGTTTTTTTTTTATTAGTTAAAACAAGAGAAGAAATGAAAAAGTGCCTACATTAGAAGATTCAAACTCTGCATGCAGCAAAACTAGAAAGCTCAAAGGTATCAAACCAATTAAAATTAAAAAAAGAAATGGAAGGCAAAAAGCGATGGTATATCTATTTTGTGATCAGATTATCCCCTTAGGATGATTCAAATAATCAACATTTTATTTTAGTCATTGTGCAACTCTTCATTCCAACCTCTGCCAAGCCAATCTTTTAGAGAAAATCATGTTACTTGCATTGCACAAAACCCTTTGATGACTCCCATTTGCCTTGTGAAGGCAGTATACACACATACACACACACATTGAAGCCAGATTTGACTAGTTATTTTTATTCACAAATAATCCATACTTTCCTACATATCTCTATTATTCTGTTCAGAAGGTAAATTCAAATAATTGATAAGTCTCTGCTTCCTTGATCCACAAATTAGTAAGTATACTCTTAATAATTATTTCCTCATCTTCAGCTGTGAAAATTTTGACTTCTGCTCAGATACTACATTTTCTTTGAAGATTTCTCTGATAACCCCACTTGTTACTAACTTTTTCTGTATATTTATAGCTCTCCACCAGGGCTACTTCCCCAACCCTCATTTAATTTGGTGGATCATATCTTTAGGACACTTATTTTGTTTTGTTTTTTCACTTCAGAATTTTAGGGCTAATGTAAAAATAAGGAATTGGGAGACACTTCTGGGCAAACATCTGCCTTTATTATAAGCAGATAAAGTATAAGTCCAAAAGATCTGAAGATTCTACAATTGAATCTGAGACTTTGATCATTGACATTTTCAGTTTTTAAAGGCAAAAAGAGGAATTTACATAGTGGGAGACAGACTAAAGGGGGTCATTCTTGATGAAATTGACAAAAAATTATAGGTTGTGGATAGGTCAGAACACTTTTGGTCTGGGACTCTTTAAAGGTCATTCTCAACATAGTATATCCCAACCTCCATTTCTGAGAAATTCCAACTCCAACAAGAGGTCTCCAGGACTTGGACTCTGACACCTTTGGATGACCTGGTTCCTGGAACTTCCTACATGAATGGTTTGTTGTATGTACATTATGAAATGGATTCATAGATTTAGGATTAACATAGTAACTGGCTTATAATTAATATGGTAACATGTACCTTTCAAATTACTATAAAATGCATACAGGTGAAGTTATAACTCAGATATTATCCTGGAACTTCAGTCTTAATCTGGTTACAAACATGGACTCTTGACTGGGACTATATTCTTACTACAAATGACATTGTTACAAAGTTATCAAGCAAAAGAGATTCTTAAACTAATACAAAGGAGAGGATGCTCAATTAAATTTGTTTCTTACAGTAAACTTAAGAGGATGAGGATTCTAGTACTGTTTTTTGCATATCCCATTGATTGAGCCCCCCAACTGATTATCAGCTACACTTAATTTGTTTTTAGAGAGGTTATTTATTAATGTGAAAAAGTAAATGTGGCTAGTACAAAACATCCTCCAACAATCTGGTATATATTCTTTTTTTTTATTTATTTTTTAATTTTTTAAACCCTTAACTTCTGTGTATTGACTTATAGGTGGAAGAGTGGTAAGGGTAGGCAATGGGGGTCAAGTGACTTGCCCAGGGTCACACAGCTGGGAAGTGTCTGAGGATGGATTTGAATCTAGGACCTCCCATCTCTAGGCATGGCTCTCAATCCACTGAGCTACCCAGCTGCCCCTATATATTCTTTTATGAGTATACAAAAAGTCCATGGAAAGAGTAGGCAGTGGATTCAAACCATGCACAATGATAGTAAGGCACATTTGTACAACAAATGTGGCAAATGAGTAACTCACAGCTCTTGGTTACTGGAAGTCTCTCTTTCCCTTCCAGAATGCCTCATAAACTTTCTCTTGGGATAAGATCTTTGCTGGGTTTTCCTAGTCAGTATATTGATATAAACCTGAAGCTGCCAGATATAGTTTTTGTTTTGTGTTGCTGTTGTTGTTATTCTTATTTACCTGAGTGGACTTACCCATGCTTTTTTTCTGTGAGACTTCATCTCTTTTTTCTAACTCATTCCTTTTACTATTTTTTTCAAATCCATGTAGTACCCTTTTTTAAACAATTGTTTTCTTACCTTTTACAATTCAAATTATCTTCCTTTCTCCCTTCCAGTACCCCTCCCAGGTGGCAAAGAATCTGAAGTAGGCTATTCCAGTGCTGTCATGCAAAACAAATTCCCTTTTCCTCATGTTGCGAAAGAAAACATATAGAAGTATGACAAGAAATGGAACAATTTGATCTACATTCATACTCTGAAAGTTCCTTCTATAGCTATTTTATCTACTTTTGTACAATGACCTAAGTATTTCATGCCTCCATAGTTTATTGAATTGTACACATCTACTTATCATTTGATTGACTCTATCAAGTAGTGTGGGCCTTCCTGTTTAGATTAATTGAGATACCAACATTAATCCTAGTATTTACTACATTATGTTCATGTTGCCTCCTATTTGCAATTCTCAGGAGGAATGTTGACTATTTCTTTTTTGGTCTTTGGCAACCTCAATACCTAGCAGAATACTTTTTTGATAGTAGGAGCTTAAAGTTAATTGAATTAGATCTTATTTAATTTTGTACATCTTATGCAATCCTATTATCACTTTATAACTTTTTTCCAGATTACATGTTGATATAATTTTCAGTTATTGTTTTCCAACATACTGTGATTCATGTTCTATCCCTTTCACGATCTCTCCCCTCTGCCCGAGATGACAGGTAATATGTTATAGGTTGTATATGCATCACTATATAATACCTATTTCCATGTTCATCATGGTGCGAAAGAAGGCACATACCACTTACTCTAGAGAAAAATTTTTGGTAATAATGAAGTGAAAAATGGCATGCTTCAGTCTGAATTCAGACTCCATTCGTTCCATCTAAAGCTGAGGATAACCTTTTTCATTATTACTCCCTTGAAATTGTCCATGATCCTTACATTGCTGACAATAGTTAAGTCATTCACAGTTGATTATCAAAATTTATTGCAATTACTGTGTACAATGTTCTTGTTCTGCTCACTTTGAATCACTTCTTATAAGTCTTTTTAGGTTTTTTTTGTGATCATTTTCGTCTAACATTTTTCTTATGATACAATAATATTTCATTAAAATGATATACCATAACTTATTCAGCCATGCCTCATTTGATGAATATCTCTTCAATTTCTCATTTTCTTTGTCAATATAGAAGGAACTACTATAAAAATCACAATTAGAAATATTATAAAATAAATTTTATGAATATAACCTATAATATTATTTTATATATCTACAATAAACAATAAATTCCTTGAAGGATAAGAACATTCTTGTGTTTTTTTGTGTGTTCACTTCAGCAATTAATGTAATAAATTACATGTAAGGACTGTGTGTTTTAAAATTTTGTACCCGCGGGACTTCATTTCCTAGCATTCTTTACTCTTCCTGGGGTTCACTTGTCTTGTGTCCTGGTGTTGGGCCCTGGTGTGGGTTTGTTTATAAATTTGCTAAGACCCATGCTGAGGGACTTTTGGGGGGTGGTTTCATTTTGTCTCAAGCATAGTAGGCTGCTGGGTCTCTGGCTCTTTGCTCTGCTCACTTGGATGAAGGAACCCCCTTTTCTCTCTCACTTTGTTGTTATTAAATCCTATAAATTTAAATACTTGGAGTAGTCATTCATTTTTAGTCTTACAGGATGTATAGGGTATTCAGGGAAGACTGAAGTTCTGGGGCTTGTGAGCTTTTATCTGGGCCATTTTCCTCCTTTAGTGTCCACCTGCTGCCCAGCTCTTATCTGTTGCTCAGTTAGACTGAGGGTATCTGATAGGCCTGAGATAAATCAATGAGATTTCCCGCAATGGAGTGGGTGGATGAAAATGTTTCAGTGGCCATTAAGGCAGTAGAAGCAAGCATTTTGGAGCACTTAGAGCTTGGTCAGATATGGAAGAAACAAAAATCATCCAAATGCTTCCCAAGTCATCATCAGTAGTCCTGACTTCTATCTTGTCACTGAATTTCAATAACTTTGGAAGAGTTATATTTGCTTCCTTTGCTAGTTTAATGATGAACAAATCAATTAGATTATTTAGTTTCACAAAATTTTGGAACTTTAAGAGATGTCAAAGAAAATCCATCCCAATTTGATTATTTTCCATAATAATCACACCAACATTTATATATGTAAGACACATTTATATATGTACATATATATGTGCAACATAGTGAACAATGAGATATGTATTCACATCCTGACTTTGTCACATACAGGCTGTATGAACTTGCACAAGTCACTTAACTTCTAAGGGCTTTAGAAAATTATCTAAAAGGAGCAGCTATGTGGGTCAGTAGATTGAGACCAAGGCCTGGAAACAGGAGGTCCTGTGTTTAAATCTGGTATCAGGCATTTCTTAGCTGTGTAATCCTGGAGAAGTTACTTAACTCTCATTGCCTAACTCTTACCACTCTTCTGCCTTGGAACTAATAAATTGTGTTCATTCTAAGATGGAAGGCAAAGTTTTAAATAAAAAAGAAATTATCTAAAATTTAAGGTGTAGTGAAGGAACTATCCTACATTGGTATGGGAAGTTTTCTCACTTGGGTGTCCCCAAACTAAGTAAAATCAGAGATTTAATCATTGTTCTATTGAGCACTCTAAGGTTTACAAAGTACTTGATATGTATAATTTTATTTGAATTCCATTAAAATCCTGTGAGGCAGGTGCTATTATCATACTCATTTCACAGATGAGGAAAGTGAAGTTCAAGAGAGATGAAATAATTTTATGATTTTAACTCATCTTCTCTCCTCTAAGGTTTAACCCTCTATTAACTATGCCACCTAGATTCTTCCTGAAGAGGACAATGAAAATGTACAGTTGAAATAACTTGCCCGTGTCACAGATGTGATAAATAGCAGAGACAAGTTTCAAATTATTTTTTTCTGATCCAAACCCAATGATTATTGCACTGTACCATGTTTCCTCATCTATAAAAGGGGGGGTAACTATTATACTTCTCAGGGTTTTATTGAGAATAAGCTATTTGAAAATAAAGTGCTTTCTAATTACATTGTTATCATAATATTAATTTTAAAAGAAAGATATTAAATAAGTTAGTTAGTATTATTAAAGTTCTGGTGATTATCCAGCTGAATTTTCTAAGGACCTAGCTTCAGTTTCAGGACATGATGCTAAGAATGAAACAGAGAAAAGGATTAGAATTTTAAACCACTTTTTTAAAAGTTTTATAATTTGGGATGATTATTCCTGTTAACATTTCCTTCACAATATTCCTTAAACTCAACTTATTTGGATATTTGCTCTGGGTGCTCCAGTCTACTCATTCAATCCCTAAAAATATAAGCTTCTGGAAGGTGGGGACTTTTTTTTTTGTCTTTGTTTTTCCATAAGCTAGTAGAGAACAAATTAAGTAGGCACTATGTAAACTGGTTCCAAATTCTTAGACATCCATCAGACTGCTAAGCTAAGTTGATTCTGAATTAGCTAGTTTATGTTTCATGTTTGTCTTAATGTGACCTCATTTGTGGATTTATTGCCTAAGATACTAGAGCTGTTTGTCATTTCCTTCTCCATATCAATTTGCAGATGAAGAACTGAGGAAAATAGAGTTAAGTAACTTGCTCATGGTGATACAGCTATTAAATCTCTGAAGCCAGATTTAAGTTAGGAAAATAAGTATTCCTGATTTCGGGCCCAGCACTCTGTTCACTGTGCCACATACGTGTCAGCTCATAATTCTAACCTTTTATTTTGAAAGTTGAGCCATTCAGTCTTCAATAATCCTTCACACATCTTTTGCAAAAAGATGAGACAAGGAAGAAGAACAGAGAAAATAAGCTGAAAAGACTATAGAATTATTCAATTCAATTCAATAAATATTTATTGAATATAAGCATGGATAATGAGAATGCTCCTATAGAAAATTACAAATAATTCTTTATCCCAATAATCAAAAGAATACATTTTTAGAAATCAGCTTGATATGGGATAGATTAAGATACAATGTAGAGATACAAACAAATTATTTTAGGAAAGTTATAAGATAATTCTAAACTAAAAGAAAAAAGAAAAAAAGTTACTTTCAATCTATTGAGGCTGCTTTACCTTTTATGTGATGGTAATTTCACTTAGCTGTTAAAGCTGGCTCTGTGCTCCCTTCCTCTGAAAGCTACATTATGAACTTCTCCAAAAGCATGTGTGAAGATGCCAGTGTTTCCTGACCTCTTCACTTATAATTGAATGACAGAAAACACATTTGGTGAAATGAAAGCCTAGGAAAAAAATGTTCAGATTGAAAACATAATCACCAGTGTGTGGGGGGGGGGAAGGCAAAAAAAAGGTCCATCAATTTAAATAACATATATGTTTATGATACATAAATCTGTCTCAACTTATACCATGGGTTGCAGAGTATTGAGGTCAAAAGACAAAGGAATATTTTTATTTTTGCCAAATTATAATAATAATAATGGTGATGGGAGCAATTATTTTAACTCCATATCTGATTCACCATTGTCCTACTTGATAGAATGCTAGCCTCAAAATGAGGAAGATATAGGTTCAAATCTCACCTCTAACTCCCTAGAATCTCGGTGCAAATTTTTAAATCTCTCTAGGCCTCAGGCTACTCTCTGACATTCTAACCCCCACTGAAGGTGCCATTGGTGAAGGGAACTTTCTCAAATTATTAGTTCCATAGTCAAAGTAATAAAAAATTCAGTTCTTAACTATTAACTCTGACTCTTTTCTCTAGGTTCAGTAGAGGTGCAGTTTTAGTTTACATTTCCTAACCTTGTAGGATAAAAGTTGAATATTGATGTAAATAGTATAGTTAACATTTTACAAATGAGGACACTAAATTTCTGGGACATTCCTGAAGTTACTTGGTTATAAATGGTAGCAAATGTTTTTCATTTTTGTTCTAAAATCTTAGCAAATTTACTGGGAAGTAAAAAAAAAAAAAGAAATCACCTTCATTTTGCCTTACTCAACCATGCATTTCACAGAAGCAAACAAATACACTGAGTGTTCTAAAACTAATATTTTTTTTCTTCCTCTTATTCTTTAAAAGACAATCAAAAACAAAAGATTTCTGTGGCTTTCAGTCAGTATCTTGTGACAAAGTGAAAAAAAATTCCTCATAGAATGGCTTTACTGAAAAATCTAGGGAATTTAAAAGGAGGGTATTAGAGCCATTTAATTTGTCTACATAAATAAGCTTTTAGTGTATAGTGTCTTAAAGAGTCTTTGACCATGGAGTCTCATCTTCACTCCACTCTTTTATGCTTCTTAGTTAACATTTGTTCTGAGCAGCCTAGGTTTAATTCTCACTTTTCTGCTCTATCTTCCTTTCTGCTAACTCCTATTCTCAAAATATATTCAGTTTACTTATTTCTGGCCAACCTAGCTCCACCCCTACCAAAAAGAATATAAACTCTCAGAAGACAGGCACAGTTTTGTTTTTGTCTTTATTTCTCCAACGTCAAGCATGGTGTCTGATATCAAGCAGCCACAAATATTCTATAGAACTAACTTTAAGATGAACTTGGATGGCATTTTAAGTTTCTCTTCATTGCCATTTTAATTTAATTCTGGGTAAGAAATAATGATGATACAGAGTAAAGGACAGAAGTCTGGGATTCAACAGAAACTGATTTTAATTCTAATAAAATATTATAAATGTCCTAGACTTTAGTTTCCTCATATGTAAAATTAGGTCATTAGATGAGATTATTGACACTTAAATTTCTAGTTTATCATGGACACCTTTGGCAATGTAGTGAACAGTGAAACCTTAAATGGAACATTGCAGAGAAGAAACCTACACCAAATGGGCTCTTAGACTTCTGCCACAATGGACCAGCAGAACTTTCTATCTGGCCAGTAATGACAGATTTCAGCAAGCATTTGTCCACATATGCTTATTGGAAAAGTAAGGTCAAGAATTTTCAGAGTTTAGATCAAATAGCCAATAGTCAGTCTCTGCCTAAAATTGAACCATTTTTAAGTATTGAAAGCTTGCCTAACCCTAGCATAGACTGTCATTGAAAGCCTGAAATAACACAACACTCAACAACTTAAGAAAGCAGCCACAGGACCATCTCAGATTTTCATTAAGGAATTTTGAAGTCTGGCTCCACTGTCAAGTCTGAATTCAGTAACTGGAAGAATGAGCAAACAAATGAACAAAAGAACCCGACCATAAAAAATATTATGGGGATAAGAACACTCAAGACAAATTCAGAAATAAAAAATATATGTAACATCTAAAAGCAAATATTCTAAGAAAAGCACAGTTTGGACATACATCTAAATACATATTCCAAAAGTGTTGAAATGAAAGGTTTTTTTTATTAAGGTTAAAATTTTAAGTCAATGAAATGAGGGTTCTAGAAGGAAACATAGAAAATAAATTTTGGTTATGGGGAAAAAAAATGGAAAAGCCTAGATTAAGAAGTGCAAAATGTTACTCAAAGAAGTAGCAAACTCCCTGATAATTGAAATGCATTAAATAGAAGCAAATGATTTAACAAAACATTAAAAAACAGTTAAAACATTTAAAAATAGAATAAAATATAAATTATCTTATGCCAAATACATCTGATTTTGAAAATAAGAAGGGAAAGAAATTAGATTGATTGGAATCACTGAATGCTGTTACCAAAGGAAAAAGATCCAAAAATCATATTGCAAGAAATCTTTTAAAAGAAACCTGCTTAGACCTCTTATAATCATAGGTCAAAATGGAAATAGTATTCACCAGTTACCATCTGAAAAAAAGTAAATTTCCAGTAACCAAACAAAAACTGAAATAAAGAAATTCTTGATAAAAGAAAAAAAAAAACACTGCAGAAAGCCAGAGAAAAAGGAAGTACTGAGAAATCATAGTAAGATTGATACATAACTTAGTGGCTGCTATTCTGGAGGAAGAGACCTTAAAATGTGAAATTTCAGAAGGCAAAATTTGTAGACTTATAGGCAAACATAATTTACTCTGAAAAACCACATATAATAATGTAGGGAGGAGAAAAAGAATAGTTGAACTCATGATGAAATAGAAGGCTTTGAAATATTCTTAATGGAACAAAAAAAAAACACCCAGATGCATAGAAACTCTGAAGTAGAAATACAAGGATAAATGAAGTATAAAAAGCTAAACATTATCAAACAATAATAAAGGACAAAATAAGGACAAATTACTTACATTCCAATATGAGGAGATTATATCTATGCCCCTTCTAAACATAGTCATCTTTTTTTCCACAGAGGGAGTCTAATTAGACCAGACGTACCTTGATTATTCTAAAAGAAGGATGTAAATAAAAATGAAATGGAAGACACTAGAAGAAGAAAGGAAAGAAAAGTTGGGGAAATTATCTCACATAATCAGGGTACACAGATAGACACCTATCTCATCAGTGGAGGAATTGAGGGGAGTGATCAACATTCGAGTCTCACTCTCCTCTGAATTGTTCACTAATATACAAACATATATATATATATACATCAACATATATACATATATGGTAGGATATAGAAATACATTTCACTCACCATTGAAATAGGAGGAAAAGTGGTGAGAAAAATTGAAGAAAGCAAAGGGAAAAATTGGTCCTACGGTAAACAAATCCTAATTAAGGATCTACAAAAATATTTTTTTACTTCTATTTGAGGTGGCAAACAAAGGGAATCTGAGGAGGTACTCACCAACTGGGGAATGGTTAAACAAATTATTGTATTTAATTGTGATGGAATACGATTGTCTCGTAAGAAATTAAGAAACATAATTGAAGAGGAACATAAAAAAGACTTTCATAAACTGATGCAGACTGAATGGAATCAAGATAATAATTTCTTTTTTAAGAGGTTTAATTTTCTCTTCATTAAATGTAAAAATAATTTTAACATTTTAAAAAAAGTTGAGTTCCAAGTTTTCTGCCTTCTTCTGACTCTCCTTTCTTCACTCTCTTCCTGCCATTCCCCCTCACTGAGATGTTAAGCAATCTTATATAGATTTTACATGGACAATCATGTAAACATGATTTTCTCCACATTAGTCATTATGAGGAAGTGATCTCAAGTGGCAAAAAAAAGAAGAAATAAAATGAAGCATAGTGTTTCTGATTCATATTTTATCTCTTCTTTTACAGAAGGCAAATGGCATTTTTATCATGAGTCTCTGGGATTGTCTTGGATCACTGCATTGCTGAGAATAATTAAGTCATTCACAGTTGTTCATCAAAAAATATTGCTGTCACTGTAAAATATTTTTCTGGTTCTGCTTTCTTCACCTTATATTAGTTCATGTAAGTCTTTCCAGATTTTTCTGAAATAATCCTGCTTGTCATTTCTTATAGCTCAATAGTATTACATCATTATCATATAACACAATTTCTTCAACCATTCCCCAGCTGATGGACACTATCTCAATTTCCAATTCTTTACTACCACAAAAGGATCTGCCATAAAGATTTTCTTACAAATAGGTCATTTTCCTTTTCAAAAATCTTTTTTGGATACAGAACTGGTAGTGGTATTGATTGATCAAAAGAAATGTACATTTTTAGATTCCATTGTTTCAAATTAGTTTCAATTTGCTATTCAGGATGATTGTATCAAATCATAACTCTACCAATAGTATATGTTTCCCACTTTTCCTGCATCCTGTCCATTATTTATCACTTTCCATTTCTATCATATTAGCCAATCTGAGGTGGTACCCAAGACTTGTTTTAATTTGTATTTTCTTCTTAAGAGTTATTTAGATCATTTCCAATATATCTTGAGATGGTTTTAACTTCTTCATCTGAAACTTCATGTTTATAATCCTTTGACCATTTATCAATTGGAGATTTACTTAGATTCTTATAAATTTGCTTAGTTCTCTATAATTTGATGAATTTATTCTTTAAGAGAGACACTTGCTGCAAAAACATTTGCCAGCTTTCTGGTTTCTTTTTAATCTTAGTAGTATTGGTTTTGTCTGTAAAAAAACTTTTCAATTTAATATTATCAAAACTATTCATTTTATATTTCATAATGGTCTGTATCTATGGTTTGGTCCCAAATTTTTCCTTATCCATTGATCTGATAGGTAGATTTTTCTATTCTCCTCTGTGTTTACTGTATCACCCATTATGTTTAGATCATGTAGCCAGGTTAATCTTATCTTGCTATATGATGTGAGATATGCTTATTCCCAGATACTGGGAAAAAAGTTGCCTCTGAAGATAGTTGTTTTCCTCCAGAAGATTTCAAAAAATTTACTATTCAAATTCTGTGATTTTTTTTCCCTGTTTCTGCCATGCCATTTTCCAGTTTTCCAAAATGTTATTGTCAGACAATAAAATCTTATCCTAAATGGTTGTCTTTTGATTTATGACACATTAATACTATGATAATTAAGTTTTGTGTACCTATTCTACTGATTCACCACTATATTTCTCGACCAGTACCAGATTTTTATGATTACTGCTTTGTAATATACTTGGAGATCTGTCAGTTCTAAACTACATTCTTTCACACTTATTTTCATTGATTATTTGATATTCTTGATTTTTTCTTCCAGATGAATTTTGTTATTATTTTTCAAGATCTATCTAATTATTTTTGAGCTTTTTGATTTCTATGACATTTAATAAGTAAATTAATTTATGAAAATTGTCTTTTTTATTATAATTTCTCGGGCTAGTAATTGATTAGCAATTGATATTTGCCCAAATATTTATATCTGCCTTTTTGTTTAAAAGTGTTTTGTAATTAAATTCATATAATTCCTGGGTTTGTTTTGGTTGACAGACCCCTATGTTAAAGGGATTTTCTTAATTTCTCCCTCTGTCTCTTTTTTTTAATATTATTTTTTATTTTTAGAAAAATTTTCCATGGTTATATGTCATGTTTTTACTTTCCCCTTCACCCCCTAAGCCCCCCAACCCCCTTCGCTGTAGCTAATACACATTTCCACTGGTTTTATTATGTGTGGTCAGTCTAGACTTATTTACACATTATTGATAGTTACATGGGTGTGGTCTTTTCAGGTCTACATCCCCAATCATGTCCTTATCAACCCAAGTGTCCAAGCAGTTGTTTTTCTTCTGTGTTTCTACTCCTGTAGTTCTTCCTCTGAATGTGGATAGAGTTCCTTTCCATAAATCCCTCAGAATTGTCTTGGGTCATTGCATTGCTGCTAGTACAGACGTCCATTACATTTGATTTTACCACAGTATATCAATCTCTGTGTACAATGTTCTTCTGGCTCTGCTCCTTTCACTCTGCATCAATTCCTGGAGGTCTTTCCAGTTTATTATTCCTTTGAGTACAATAGTATTCCATCACCAACATATACCACAATTTGTTCAGCCATTCCCTAATTGAAGGGCATACCCTTGCTTTCCAGTTTTTTACCACCACAAAGAGTGCAGCTATAAATATTTTGTGCAAGTCTGTATATCTATGATCTCTTTGGGGTACAACCCACCAATGGTATGGCTGGATCAAAGGGCAGACATTCTTTTATCGCTCTTTGGGCATAGTTCCAAATTGCCATCCAGAATGGTTGGATCATTTCACAACTCCAGCAGCAGTGCATTAATGTCCCAGTTTTGCCACAACCCCTCCAACATTCATGACTCTTCCCTGGTATCATTTTAGCCAGTCTTCTAGGTGTAAGGTGGTACCTCAGAGTTGTTTGGATTTCCATTTCTTTAATTATTAAAGATTTAGAACACTTGCTCATGTGCTTATTAATACTTTTTATTTCTTTATTTGAAAATTGCCTATTCATGTCCCTTGCCAATTTACTAATTGGGGAATGGCTTGATTTTTATACCATTGATTTAGCTCCTTGTATATTTGAGTAATTAGACCTCTGTCAGAATTTTTTGTTATAAAGATTTTTTCCCAGTTTGTTGTGTCCCTTCTGATTTTGGTTGCATTGTTTTTCTTTGTACAAAAGCTTTTTAATTTAATATAATCAAAATTATTTATTTTACATTTTGTAATTTTCTCTTACTCTTCTTTGGTTTTAAAATCTTTCCTTTCCCAGAGATCTGACAAGTATATTACTCTGTGTTCACGTAATTTACTTATAGTTTCCTTCTTTATATTTAAGTCTTTCACCCATTCTGAATTTATCTTGGTGTATGAATGAGATGTTGATCTAAACCTAATCTCTCATATATTGTTTCCCAATTTTCTCAGCAGCTTTTGTCAAATAGTGGATTTTTATCCCAAAAGTTGAGCTCCTTGTGTTTATCATACACTGTCTTGCTGACATCACTTACCCCAAGTCTATTCCACTGAGCCTCCCCTCTATCTCTTAGCCAGTACCATAATGTTTTGATGACTGCTACTTTTTATAGTATAGCTTAATATCTGGTACTGCTAAGCCACCTTCCTTAACATTTTTTTTTCATTGTTTTCCTTGATATTCTTGATCTTTTTTTCTTCCAAATAAACTTTGTTGTAGTTTTTTCTAATATAGTAAAAAAGGATTTTGGTAATTTGATAGGTATGGCACTAAATAAGTAAATTAATTTGGGTAGAATGGTCATTTTTATTATGTTAGCTCATCCTACCCATGAAAAATCAATGTTTTTCCAATTGTTTAGATCTACTTTTACTTTCTTGGAAAGTGTTTTGTAGTTATATTCGTATAATTCCTGCATTTGTTTTGGTAGATAGATTCCTAAATATTTAATATTGTCTAGGGTGATTTTAAATGGTGTTTCTCTTTCTACATCTTCCTGCTGTGATGTGTTGGAAATATATAGAAATGCTGATGATTTATGTGTATTTATTTTTTATCCTGCAACTTTGCTAAAGGTGATGATTATTTCTACTAGCTTTTTTAGTTGATTTTCTAGGATTTTTAAGAAGACCATCATATCATCTGCAAAGAGTGATAACTTAGTCTCCTCCTTGCCTATTTTAATACCTTCGATTTCCTTTTCTTCTCTAATTACTACTGCTAGAGTCTCTAGTAAAATGTTAAATAAAAGAGGTGATAATGGGCATCCTTGTTTCACACCTGATTTTATTGGAAAGGCTTCTAATTTATCCCCAATTGCATATGATGCTTGTTGATGGTTTAAGATATATACTGATTATTATTTTAATGAAAGAACCTTCTATTCCTATACTTTCTAGAGTTTTCAGTAGGAATGGGTGTTATATTTTGCCAAAGGCTTTTTCTGCATCTATTGAGATAATCATGTGGTTTTTGTTGGTTTTCTTGTTGATATGGTCAATTATGTGGATGGTTTTCCTAATGTTTAACCATCCTTGCATTCCTGGTATAAATCCCACCTATCATGATGAATAACCCTCTTTATTACTCTCTGGAGTCTTTTTGCTAGTATTCTATTTAAGATTTTTGCATCTATGTTCATTAAGGATATTGGTCTGTAATTCTCTTCCCCTGTTTTTGATCTGCCTGGCTTTGGAATCAGTACCATATTTGTGTCATAAAAGGAGTTTGGTAAGACTTCTTCTTTTCTTATTATAACAAATAATTTGTCTAGTATTGGGATTAATTGTTCTTTGAATGTTTGATAGAATTCACTTGTGAATCCATCAGGTCCTGGTGATTTTTTCTTAGGGAGTTCTTTAATGGCCTGTTCAATTTCTTTTTCTGATATTGGATTATTTAAGTATTCTATTTCTTCTGCTGTTAATCTAGGCAATTTATATTTTTGCAAATATTCATCTATATCACCTAGATTACTAAATTTATTGCTATATAATTGGGCAAAATAGTTTTTAATGATTGCCTTAACTTCTTCTTCATTAGAGGTGAGGTCTCCTTTTTCATCTTTGATACTATTAATTTCATTTTCTTCTTTCCTTTTTAAAATTCGATTAACCAGTACTTTGTCTATTTTATCTGTTTTTTCAAAATACCAGCTTCTGGTCTTATTTATTAATTCAATAGTTCTTTTACTTTTGATTTTATTAATTTCTCCCTTGATTTTTAGTATTTCTAATTTAGTTTTTATCTGAGGATTTTTAATTTATTCATTTTCTAGATTTTTAAGTTGCATGCCCAATTCATTAACCTCTGCCCTCCATAATTAATTAATATATTCAGTCAGTGATATAAAATTTCCCCTTAGAACTGCTTTGGCTGCATCCCATAAGTTTGGGTAAGATGTTTCATCATTGTCATTGTCTTCAATGAAATTATTAATTGTTTCTGTGATTTGTTCTTTCACTAAATTATTTTGGAGAATCATATTATATAATTTCCAATTAGTTTTTGGTTTGCCACCCCATGTATTCTTACTAATAAATAGTTTTATTGCATTATGATCTGAGAAGGTTACATTTATTATTTCTGCTTTTTTGCATTTGTTTGCCATGTTTCTGTGCCCTATTACATGGTCTATCTTTGTGGATGTTCTATCTGCTGCTGAAAAGAAGGTGTATTCCTTTTTGCCTCAATTTATTTTTCTCCAAATATCTATTAACTAGAATTTTTCTAGGGTTTCATTCACCTCTCCTATCTCTTTCTTATTTATTTTTTGGTTTGATTTATCTAGATCTTATAGGGGAAGGTTCAGGTCCCCCACTAGTATGGTTTTCCTATCTATTTCATCCTTGAGCTCCACTAGCTTCTCCTTTAGAAATTTGGAAGCTTTTCTGTTTGGTGCATACATATTGAGTACTGATATTTCTTCATTGTTTATTCTGCCTTTTATTAGGATGTAGTAACCTTCCCTATCTCTTTTAACCTTATCTATTTTTACTTTGGTTCTATCAGAGATCAAGATAGCCACCCCTGCCTTCTTTTTCTCATTTGAAGCCCAAAATATTTTGCTCCATCCTCTCATTTTCATTATTTGTCTGTCTGTCTGTCTGTCTAATATGTGTTTCTTGTAAACTACATATGGTTGGGTTTTGGTTCCTAATCTACTCTGCTATTTGCTTCTGTTTTATGGGTGAGTTCATCCCATTCACATTCAGAGTTATAATTATAAACTCTGCATTCCCACACATTTTGATTCTCTCTCCTAGTCCTGTCCTTTCTTCTTTCACTCTTTCCTTCTATACCAGTGTTTTGTTTTTAATCAGTTCCTATAATCCCCTCTCTTGTTGTACTTCCCTTTCTCCCCCCTCCCTTCTTATTCCCCTCTTATGGTTCTTTAAAGCCATGTGGTGCTCCCACCCAAACCCTCTCCCTCCCTAGTATTGCTTCCCTCCCCACCAGTCCCTTTGTTACCCTTCTACTTCTCTATAGAGCGTGAATCAATTTTATGCCACTATGGATCTGATTGTTCTTCTCTAAGTTGATTTCAATGCACTTAAGTATTGAATATTCCCTCTCTCTAACCTCTTTTCTGTTACAGTATATTGTTATTTTTCCCCTGTTAATCCCATATGCTTCTTTATGGAATATAAATTTATTCCTTTTTGTTTGCTTTCCTTTTTTATTATTGTTATCTTCTTCCCCCCTGGTTTTGTATATATTTATACATACATACATACATACATACATACATATATATATACATACATATATACATATATATATG